>NC_091061.1:156174516-156477546 GCF_000393655.2 Nicotiana sylvestris | reverse complement strand
CTTCCCATTGAAGCCCCGAAAAGTTAAAAGGCCCAAAGGCTATTATTATTATTATTATAAAAATTGACGTACTATAAGTTAGCCATTTGCATCATCCAAGTTAATTGATAGAAACTAGGAGTCCACCAAAGTTCATGTTAATACGGTAATTGAATCAGATAAACTGAATGCTAGTCGTTAAGTGAAAGACCTAAACGACCACAGGAAGAACCAAAGGAGAATACTCCAAGTGAAGAAGATCCAAGGCGTAGCAAACGTCAAAGAATATCTACTTCCTTTTGACCAGATTTTGTGACATTTTTGCTTGAAAATGAGCCTCAAACTTTCAAAGCAGCTATGTCATCTTCTGATTCAACATTTTGGAAAGAGGCACTCTATAGTGAGATTCAATCAATTTTGGATAACCATACATGGGAATTGCTTGATCTTCCTCAATGAAATAAGCCTTTAGGTTCGAAATGGATCTTTAAACGGAAAATAAAAACTGATGGCACTATTGACAAATATAAGGCAAGACTTGTTGTTAAAGGTTATAGACAAAAGGAAGACCTTGATTACTTTGACACTTACTCGCTAGTAAAGAGGATAACATCTATTAGGGTGTTAGTGGCACAGGCTGCCGTATATGGTCTTGAAATCCATCAAACGGATATTAAAATAACTTTCTTAAATGGAGAATTGGAGGAAGAAATTTACATAGAACATCCTGAGGATTTTGTGGCTCTAGGTAAAGAAAAGAAAGTGTGTAAACTTGTTAAGTCACTTTACGGACTTAAACAAGCACCCAAATAATGGCATGACAAATTTGACCAAACAATATTGGAAAGTGGCTTTAAAATCAATGAGTGTGATAAATGTGTTTACATTAAAAACACTCAGGTCATGAAGTCATTGTTTGTTTATATGTTGATGACATGTTGATAATGAGAAAAAATATGACAAATATAAATGCTACTAAGCGTATGCTAGCTAGCAAATTCGACATGAAGGACTTAGGAGTTGCTGATGTGATCTTAGGAATCAGAATTCACAAAACTCCACAAGGTCTAGCATTATCACAGCTTCACCACATTGAAAAAGTACTTGACAAGTTCAAGTAAAGATTTCAATATTGCCAAGACTCCAATTGACGTGAGTTATACACTTCAAAAGAATGAAGGTGAAAGTGACTCACAACTGGACTATGCAAGAGTATTAGGAAGTTTGATGTATATCATGAATTGTACACGACCAAATATAGCATGTGCTATTAGAAAACTAAGTCGATTTACAAGTAATCCCAATCAAATACATTGGATGACAATAAAACGAGTTTTGGGGTATCTGAAACATACCCAAAATTATGCTTTGCATTATAACAAATATCCCTTTGTGATCGAGGGATATAGTGATGCAAATTGGATCACCGAATCATCTGAAGTTAAATCTATAGGTGGTTATATTTTCACAATTGCGGGTGGAGCAGTATCTTGAAAATCATCCAAACAAACGTGCATCGCCCGTTCTACAATAGAATCTGAATTCATAGCTTTCGACAAGGCCAGTGAATAAACTGAATGGCTCCAAAATTTCTTGGAAGATATTCCATTTTTGTCCAAACCTTTGGCACCTATATGTATACATTAGGATAGTCAAGCGGCAAGAGGTAGGGGCAGAAAGCGTTATGTATAACAAAAAATCTCGTCACATTCGACGGAGATACAATACCATTAGACAACTACTCTCTAGTGGTATTATCACGATTGACTACATAAAGTCAAGGGATAACGCGTCGGATCACTTACAAAATGCCTATCTAGAAAGGCAGTTGAAAGATCATCGAATGGAATGGGGTTAGGGCCTAGGACAAGTCATCATGGCGGTAACTCTACATAGAAGACTAGAGATCCCAAGAGCTAGGTTGAAAGAGATCAAACAAAGTTATGAATGACGGTTTAACATTGTCAAATAACTCAACCTATTCTCATGATGAAGACAATGTTCATAAATTAGGGTAAAGCATTAAGGCTTTTTGATGAGTCAATTAAGCTTAAAGCTTTTTAATGATTTACTAAGTCTGATAGGAAATGACCAGATAATGTGTCTATAGAATTATACATTTAGAAATCACTTATGTGAGTGTGAAGTGTAAGCCGTTTTAAGGGGAATGAAAGTAAAGACCCATACTCTAAGCACTCATGAAACCAGGCGACTGAAATAAACACAACCTTGAGAACCATAGATGATTAAGGATTGATTGTGACTTATGTTGTCTAAGTATACAATAAAACTCGATGGTTCAAAGATATCAAATCTACCGATTGACCGAGTATATCCAATATAAGTTCACTACGGAAAGTTAAAAGGGAACCTACTTATCCAGATGCAATTAATCCTTGCATGTAAATCACACACTCGTCCGTGCATTCCTTTGTCTTATAGTCATTTTCCATTCATGTGAGGGATTGTTAGAATTAAAGATTGGTGAATGGGAAATGGAGGGAAAAAGTAGAGGGAAAATGAGATCCCTTTTACTTTGGAAAGAGCAAGTGTCCCTCATTGGCGATGAAAAAAAAAGTGAATGTGCTTATTGGATAACAATTAATAATCTTTTCCTAATGATAGATTTAAGGAAACTGCATATCTTGGCCTTGTGAAAATTAGGGCATCACATGTTATTTGAACTTAATCGTTTAATCTTGTACCATATGCCTTATTTTAGATAAGTTAGTCTTGATAATTATGACATTTTCTTTAAGATGAATTTTCAACCTATAATAATTTACATTGAAGCAAACAAAAGAAAACTAATTCGCATATGTTTCAGATTCTTTATCAAATACCAACTACCAACAACTAAGAACGACAATTATTCTGTGAGCTTCCAATTCAATGAACAAAGATGAAATGCACTCTCTTTAGATACAGAAAAGTTGCAAAGACTTTAAAACTCTTCATTTTAATGAACAACCCCATTATCCTTTAAAGACTCTACCCTGAAATTCTTCTTTACACTCCTTCTCTCGGGAGAATCTAGAGTCAGAGAATTAGTACCCTTAGGGTCGTTTGGTTGGAATACGATTTATACCGATATAAGTTATGCCGGTATAAGTTATATTGAGGTAAGTTATGCTGGGATTAGTTATGCTGAGATTATTGTTTATTCGTTGTTTGGTATGTTGTATTAAGAATGACAATTGCATAATTTCTAAAAAGAAGGTATAAGTTATATCGGTGCTAATTACCCCACATTTTATAAGGTATAAGTTATCCCAATATTAAAATTAACACCAGGATAACTTATACCTGGTTTGCTAACCAAACAAGAGTATTAAAGTGGTATTAAATTTTTATATCACCCTTATACCTTCTTATACCTCATACCAAACGACCCCTTAGGCTTTTCACTTAAGCTTCCCCTTTAAGCTCCGAAAAGTTAAAAGGTCCCAAAAGGCTATTATTATTATTATTAATATAAAAATTGACGTATTATAAGTTAACCATTTGTGTCATCCAAGTTAATTGATAGAAACTAGGAGTCCACCAAACACTATAGAGAACCAAGTTCTTTATCTGTTTTCAGAGTAAATAAGCGGAAAGTAAAATCAAACAGTATAGAGAACCAGGTTCTCTATCTGTTCCCACAGTAAATATGCCATAAATAAAGAACACGTGATATTTACGTGAAAAACTCCTTGCTCAAGGGATTAAAAACCACGACCTACCCTAGTAGGATTTCAGCTCCACTAAACCGAGCAAACTTCGGATTACAACCGATGGCAATCTAGGAATTAAACTCTTAATCCTTCACCCCTTATAATTATTCTATTGTAAGTCCTTTGCAATAACTCTATGATAAAGCAACAAATATTGACTAACTCTAGTTAAGAAACTACACCAAATAATGGTTGAAATCTGTCCTACAAAGACAATTCTTGAAAGTAGTGTAGGATTACAAATGAAGAATAAAATGACAAAGACTCAACAAACACAAGGACTTAAGATATCTTCAATCTCTGAATCTGGTCCTTGAGGTTGTAGCAGCTTTGTTCTTGAGAGAGGTGGTGGCTAGCACTGGAAATAACATGATTTTTTTAGCTTTGCAAGTGTTGCGTGAAACCTCTTGCATCATGTTGATAATATATGTGTGAGGTCATGAAAGATGATGCAAGATAGTATCCTTTAATTTGGCCTTAGCAAGCTACAATTGTTTTGTTGCACTGTTGCCGGACGGTACAGTGCAATATCTTTTACAGTTGTAGAGTTGACTGCACGACGATAAGGGGAACTGATCCCTATATGTTCCCTCTGTTGTTCCCTTATATGATTTTACTAAGAACTGAACCAGACTTCTGACTAGTTATTCTGAACGCAAGGGAACTAATTACATCAGGTTCCTTATCTAGTTCTTTGATGATGTTTGATAAATAATTAAAACAAAAGACGCATAACTTATCAATTTTATCCTTTTTTGATGATGACAAACTTAGAATTGATATTCTCCATGAGAACCAGATCTCCACATTGTTTCCCCTACGAATCAGCCATATTCCCTATGAGAACCTGTTTCATCCCTTTTTATTTTCAAATAACATATTTACTACCAGTCGGTACAATGCAGCAACTTTTATAACTGTAAAGTTGACTGTACGACAGCTAACTGATCACATCTGGTCCCTACCCGGTTCCTCGAGAATGTTTGGCAAATTATCAAAACATGAAATAACATAACTTATCAATTTTTCCTTTTTTGATGATGACAAACTCAAAATTGATATTCCTCCAGAGAACCAGATTCCTCACATATTCCCCTACGGATCAGACCTATAATCAACATGTTAACATCAACACTCCCTCTGCGAAGCAGACCAAAGATGCTATACCAATTCAATTCTGCTCATCCCCCTTGTTGACACCTATATAACTTCCCCCTTTTGGCATCATAGAAAAGAATAATAGAAGAAGCACAACCAAAAAGAAATTCAACAACATTAACTCATGCCACTTGGACAACACAACATAAATAATAACAAGAACAACAAGTGAATGTCATTGCACTAAATACAGTGATTGCCCATAGTAGAGCAATTATAAAAAAGTACAGTAGTTTCAACAATACAAAATATGAAAATTTAAACAACTAAAGTACCAGTGTCATCAAACACAAAGATCAAAAGCAGATTGGAAGTTGAGGGAAATTGGAAGGGTGAAAGGCATAGATCACTGGGCAGGAAAAAAATTAAGGGGCTAAGGCCTTGATTAGCTTGTCCATTCATTCACTCGCAATCCTCTAATCAATGATCATCTGCTTTCTCTCAGGTCCTCCACCAGTTTCCTTGATCTTTCATTCTCACCCTTCAGCTGAGCATTCTATTCTCTCTGGGCGAGTAGAACCATCAAAGGAAACACCATGAATCTAACCAAGCTTATCCTCATCAAGAACAAACCAGTCCCATTCACATACAACATCATAGTATCATCGTCAGTAACAAATAAATTTACATAGAAATTTTTACTTCTTCTTCATAAACTTTGGGACTTGGAGGAATAACGAGGTGATTCTATTTTTGCAACTCAACACTGTCAAGAAGTTCCTCCATTTTTCAGCAATATCAGAGTCAAACACTCTGTCCAATAGCAAATTTTGAGACTTTAGAGTCTCCTTCCTTTCCAACTTCGATAACTCAACCTTTTTCTTCTTTAAGGAACCAGGCTCCTCACTCACACTACCCTTTCTTTACCTGAGCGATCGAGTCTCCCACTTCTTCTTCTCAATCTGTTCACCCTTATAATCTATTGCATCTTTCTCAGCCAACTTTCTTTTCTCTTTCTTTAATTCTTTCTCAAATGTGAAGATTTTTCCCACTTCATTCTCTCTTCCATATTCTCCACATCAGCAAGTGACGCCACTTCATCATCAATCAACCTAATTTTTATCAATCTTTTTTACTAGATTGGTGGTTCGTTTAAATATAGAATTAACATCCTAAGAAAGACTTGAGGGACCAGGTCCCTTATTCAGTTTCCCCCCTTTTCAGCACATTCACCAATTCCTCTTGAGTTCCTTCACCACTTCCTCCATCTTCAAGGCGTTTACAAACCTAGGTTGGATTCACTTCTGGCACATTTGGAGAGAAGGATTTTTGTTGAGACATGGTTGATTTTGGCTTAGAAAGTACAACAAAGAGGAGTGTTTAGAGAGAGTTAGAGAGAAGCTTTCTAGTTTTCTGAGTTTGAGTAAAGAAAGAGACAAAAAACTGGTTTTGGGAAAACGGGTCGGTTCAGAAGAGGTGTGATGTTTTTGACTTCACAAAAGGATATATGTGGGAATAAATTAATGACATGACACTTAAGTAGTTTAAAAAGCATACAAGTATTGAAGAGACTACTAACCTGAGTCACAGGAACCAGGTTCCTTGACGGTTTTTGAAAAATCTGAGAAAAAACTTCTAGAAGTGCAATGTTATTCTTACTTGTTTTGTCCTGAAATTGCCATGTGTGTATACCTGTAACAGTATAGATATTAGTTAGATGTCGCTAAAAAATACTTTTTAGCATTGTACCTTTCCTTCTTAACATAGTCAATCATTGAGGGACTGGGTCCTCAGTTAAGCTTGATCAACCCCAATTCCAGACGATTTCTTTCAAAGTGTTCCCTCTTCAGCACCTTGGTGAAGATGTCTGTTACATGTTCCCCCGTCTTCCAAAACTTCATACAAATCAGACCCTTTCCAACATTATCCCTCAAAAAATGATGTCGCACATTAATGTGCTTTTTCCTCTTGTGTTGTACTGGGTTGAAGTTGTAAATACACCAAGGTCTTGAAGTTGTTGCTTGATCTATAGCATATGATCACAACAAGAAGCAACAACCACATATTCAACTTCAGCAGTAGAAAGAGCCACAATGTTTGTTTCTTTATACCTCATGAGATCAAGCATGACCCTAGAAAATATGTCATTCCAAATATGCTCTTTCTATCTACCATATATCCAACATAATTAGCATAATCATATCCAACCAAGTCAAAATTATCTCCTAAAAGATAGAAGAGTAACATGTCCTGGGTTCCCTTAGGATACATCAAAATTCTTTTGGCAGCCTTCAAGTGAGATTCTTTTGGTGTTGATTGGAACCTTAGATCTAGGTTGAATACTAGATTCTAAGGTTGTGATCACATTTTGAAGGGGATGTGAAATCTTTTGCTTCCAATTGGATACTTGAACTTCAGAATTTGAAGGACCAGGTTCCTCTATAGTTGAAACATCATTGACATCAATAGAACTATAGCTTCTACTCCTTTGTTCTGCATTAGGAGTACCTGATGCAGCATCATCAATCATATGCTCAGCTTCAGTAGATGTTATAGAAAGACCAGGTTCCTATGTGCCTTCTGGAGATTCTGCTACATCTACTTTATCTCTTTGCTTTGGTTTTCTCCCATTGAGCAGTTCATAGGGAGTCTTCTCGAGTAGGTACCTAATCATGCACTTGCTAATCAAGTAGCAAGCAGTGTTGACTGCTTCAGCCCAAAAACTAGGTCTTCCATAACCAAATTGTTCAGCATACAAAAACTCTCATGAACTAGTCGTTTGTGACATAACTCAGTATCATCGTCAATGAAACTTAGGCATGTTAGATCACCACCATTCAATGAATCAAAGTCTGAAACATAAATGTTCTTGAACCTTTTGGCTATCAATACCACTTTACCAATTTTGAGATTGGTGACAGTACAAGATTTGGACAAGAACTTCACTTTATTTTTCCTTATTACAGATTTGAGACACACTCAACAAGCTATATTTCAAAATATTCACATAGTACACATTTTTAATTGCATGGGAGAGTGTTTTGCCAATTTTGCCAACCCCAATAGTATAGCCCTTCTTGTAGTTTCCATAGGACACACTCCCACTTTGGAAGGCCTAAAGTGAGAGGAAATCATCCATTATTTCAGTCATATGCTCAGAGCATCCGCGATCCATGTACGATTTTTTGACTGCTACTTATTGCTCCAGCCTGCACACGAAATCACTAATTAGACATAGGAACCCAAGCCAATTTGGGTCAGTTATTATGATAGAACGGGCCGATAAACTTCTTTTGCCCATGCAGGCAACACACATTTTCATCTTAGAGGACCAGGTTCATCAACAATATGCTTCTTTTTAACAAAAATTTTATTTTTCTATAGTGACTGAATTTTAATTTTACAAGAGTCCTTGTAATAACCAGTTTGACCACAGCGAGTACATAGCCAATTATATGAAATTCTTTTTTAGCCACAATTACATACTTGCTATGGAAATTATAGGAGGTTTTAGCTTTTTGGAACCTGATTCCTTGCCTGTTTCCACCATTACTCTTATACTTATAGCTTATTATATCAGAGGACCGGGTCCATTTAAGTGACTTATCAAGATCGTTTTTACCACTTTTCAGATCCTATTAAAGTTGTCTATTCTTTTCTATCTCAACAACAAGACTTGTTTTAACTTTCCTAAGCTTACTCTCAAGCTCAAGTTAAGCCTCACTAGCCACTTTTTTTCCATTAGGGACGTCTATCCATTTTTTTTGATTTGGTTTTTTTAAAAGGTATTTTCTCTAGTTACTTCTTTCACTTGTTCCTTCATGTCTACAATGGAAACTACCATATGATCCTTATCTTGTTCTATGTCACCAATTTCTTCAATTAAAGCATTTTTCACATTGATGAGGCTATGATAGGCATCAAACAACACATTTGATAAGGACATCAAATTTTTCTTAGAGTAAGTTTTTAAATTTTTTTGAACATCAAGAAAACTTACCACATCTTCCTCCTTGTCCTCATCGTTATTAGATTTGGCCATAAGTGCAAAGATTGACTCATATTCTGAAGATCCATTGTCAACAACCATCATAGATGTATTTCCTTGGTTATCTTCACCTTCAGACTCTAGAGGAATCTCTTGTCACGACCCAATTTCCGAACCCGGTCGTGATGACGCCTCTCGTGAAGACAAGGCCAGCCAGACCAAAATGGAATACCTCTTTAAGTAGTTAATTATCATAAACAGTAATAAATATAATATATTATCCATAGATTGCAAAAATTTAACGATAACAACAGTGGAAACCATCTCGACACAGCCCAAACCGGGGTGTCACAGGTCATGAGCAACTAAGAAATCCAGATACAAGTCTACTGAATACTAATTCCGATACAATAGTTCTAAAAACATGAAAATGATAAGTTAAGGGAGGCATGGGGATATGAACGCCAACAACTACCTCGTAGTCTCCGAATCACTGCCTGAACTGGGAGAATCAGCACTCAGGAGTGGACTCTGCGATGCCTGAATCTGCACACATAATGTAGAGAGTAATGTGAGTACTCCGACTCAGTGAGTAACAATTATAAATAATGGCTAAAAGTATGAAAATACGTAAAGGCACAAAGCAATTCCATATCAAGCAGTAAAATCACTTAAAGCAGTAAATCAGTGAAGAAATCAAATGATATTTCTTTTTAAAACAAGTAAAACAGGTAATTTAACAGGTAAATAACAAGTAGAAATCCGCCCCTCGGGCACAATATCAATCGCTTAGATCAGTATCAGCCCCTCGGGCTCACTCTCAGTACAGTATCAGCCCCTCGGGCTCAGTATCAATCACACAGAATAGTATCAGCCCCTCGGGCTCACTCTCAGATCATAATGGGTACCTGCGCTTACTGTGGGTGTGCAGACTCCGGAGGGGCCCCTTACGGCCCAAGCGCTTTATCAAGCCACCTCGTGGCATCATCACTCGACACTCGGCCTCACATCACTCGGCACTCGGCCTCACATCACTCAAGCCACCTCGTGGCATATAAAGTATCTTAAGTCCTCAGCCTCATATCATTCAGCATATCCTCACATATGTCCCTCGGCCTCACTCAGTCCAAAAATCATCACAAGCCCCTTGGGCATTTGTAAAACAGTAGATATCAAAGGATTGAGTTCAAATAATAAGTCAAGCAGTGATAAAAATTCCCGAAGGGTTCAAATAGTTGGCACGAAGCCCAAATATGGCAATAAGCCCAAATCATGATGATAACAAATGAATTTCAGTCAAATACACGGTAAAATCATCAATCGGGACGGACCATGTCACAATCTCCAGTAGTAAAAGACCCCACGCTCATCGTCCAACACGTATCTTGCCTCAATATAGCACTACGATGTGCAATCCGGGGTTTCAAACCCTTAAGACATCATTTACAATCATTACTCACCTCGAACCGGCTAATTTTCTAGCTTGCGACGCCTTTGCCCCTCAAATCGGCCTCTACGAGCGTCGAATCTATCCAAAATCAGAAAGAATACGTCACAATATGCTAAGGAAACAAAGCCCAAGCAAAAACAATCAACAAAAGGGCACGATTCCCGAAATTACCAAAACTCGAGTCCCAGGCCCACGTCTCGGAATCGAGTAAAATTTACATTTTCAGAATCCTCATACCCTCACGAGTCTAACCATACCAAAATTATCCAATTCCGAAACCATTTGATCCTTCAAATCATCATTTTATATTTTTGAAAGGTTTCACAATTTTCTTCCCAAAATCCATCCCAAATCACGAATTAAATGATGAATTCAGTAATAGATTCATGTATTCTAGCCAAATCTGGGTTAAAATCATTTACCCCGATGAATTTCTTGAAAAACCTTCGAAAAATTGCCAAAATCCGAGCTCTCTAGGTCAAAATATTAAATAAAACCCAAAACCTTGTATTTATAGAGTACCTCTCAGATTTCACCCTCCGCGGGCCGCACCAAATCGACCGCGGTCCGCACAAGCCAGTGCGGTCCGCGCAAAAACAACCGCGGCCACACATGCCTTCCTCTGCAGTGACAGGCTTTAGTATTTTGGCCATAACTTGTTTTATAGATGTCCACATTGCGATATGTTTACCTTTCTGGAAACTAGACATGAAGGGCTACAACTTTGCTTTTTGAATAATCTCAAAATTCCTTGTAGATCAAAAGATATGAGCTTCCGAAGTAGGACCAGTGAATCGTTCCCCACCGCGGCCGCACACCATTTTGTGCGGTTCGCATGACACCTACCGCGGCCACACTTCTTTTTGTGCGGACCGTGTGGGTGGTTTCCAAGGCCTGCAACCCTCCTGGACCTGCTACAGCTATGATTTTCGGCCTAAAACATCCCGAAACCTACCCGGGACCCCCGAAACTTCAAACTAATTGTACCAACACATCCCATGACATCGTTCAAACTTATTCAACACTTCGGAACGCTTACAACAACATCAAATCACCATTTAACATAGGAATCAAGCCTAAGAACTCCAAGAACTCTTAAATTATGCTTTCACTCAAAAAGTCTATCAAATCTCGTCCGAATGACCTGAAATTTTGCAAACACATCCCAAATGACACAACGAAGCTACTGCAACTCTTGGAATTCCATTCCGACCCTTATATCAAAGTCTCTCCTATCAACCCAAAATTGCCAAAATATCAATTTCACCAATTCAAGCCTAAATCTCCTCTACAACTCCAAAACCCATTCCGATCGCGCTCCGAAGTCACAAATCACCTCCCGAAGCTAACCGAACTATCGAAACTCACATCCGAGCCCTCTAACTCATAAGTCAACATCCGGTTGATTTTTCCAACTTAAGCCTTCTTAAAAAAGACTAAGTGTCTCATTTCTTACCAAAACCATACCAAACGCAAACCAATCAACTCGACCACATAAATTACGGATAACGAAGCATAAAGAAGCAAAAATGGGAAAAACGGAGCGGTAACTAATGAGACGACTGACCGGGTCATCACATCTCTCCAGGTAGCCAGGGCTTGCTTCACCACGTTGTCAACATCATCTTTTCTTTTGAACTTTCTGTGAGGGACTTGGTTCCTCTTAGCCACCTTATCAATGTTGGTTTTGTAATATCCTACTTATGAAGAGGGTAGTCTTTATTAAAGTGTCCATGCTTTCCACACTTATGATAACAATAATTTAATTCCACACTTATGATAACAATAATTTCCTTTGAAGATCTAGCCAGAACTTCCTTTCTTTGGGATCCCACCATTTTTACGAACCATCTTTTGAAATCTTCGAATGAGATACGTCATCTCAGATTCATCACTACTTGAGTCGCTATGGGCAACTTTGAGAACCAGGATCTTCTCCTTCTTGGGCTCTCTTCTTTCAAGATCCTTCTTTCTCTTTATCTCATATGTTTTGAGATTTACAATAAGCTCGTCAATAGTCATCTTCTATAGGTCTTTGGCTTCAGTGATAACATTAACCTTGCTCTTCCAGGAACCTGGTAGAACACTGGGTATCTTCCGGACCAGCTTGTTGGTTGGAATGATTTTACCAAATGAATGAATCTAATTGATTATGGAGGTGAAACGGGTATGCATCTCTTGAATGTGCTTATCCTCTTTCATTTTAAAGAGTTCATACTCAATTGTAAGCATATCTATTTTGGACTGCTTTACTTGATTAGTTCCCTCGTGATCCATTTGAAGAGCTTCCCAGATTTTTTTGGCAGGCTCACATGCCGAGATATGATTACACTTGTCTGGTCCAATACTACACACAATAATCTTCTTTGCCTTAAAGTTCTTCTCAACAACTTTTCGGTCAGCATCATTGTATTCTTTTCTTGTCTTTGGAACAGTCCTTGTCCCCAACCTTTATAGGGACAAAGGGACCATCACAAATCACGTCCCAAAGCTCTGAGTCTTCAGCCATAATGAAGTCATGCATTCTTATTTTCTACCGACCATAGTATTTGCTATTGAATCTTGATGGTCTATAAGTTGATTGTCCTTATTCGAAGTTTGGTGGAGCAGTCATGATAAAGATACTTCTAGGTGTTAATCTTTTAGAAATAACCTGCTCTGATACCAATTGATAGAAACTAGGAGTCCACCAAACACTATAAAGAACCAGACAGTAAAATCAAACAGCATAGGGAACATGTGCTCTATCTATTCCCACAGTAAATATGTAGTAAATAAAGAACACGCGATATTTACATGGAAAACTCCTTGCTCAAGGGATTAAAACCACGACCTATCCTAGTAGGACTTTTACTCCACTAAACTGAGCAAACTTCAGATTACAACCTATTATAATCTAGGAATTAACCTCTTAATTCCTCACATCTTACAATAACTCTATTATAATCTCTTTGCAATAACTTTATTACAAAGTAACAAACCTTGACTAACTCTAATCAAGAAACCAAACCAATTGAAATTTGTCCTACAAAGACATTTCTTGAAAGTAGTATAGGATTACAAATGAAGAACAAAATAATAAAGTCTCAACAAACCTAAGGACTTAAGATATCTTCAATCTATGGATCTGGTCTTTGAGGTTGTAGCAGCTTTGTGCTTGAAAGAGGTGGTGGCTAGCACTTGAGAGAATATGATTTTTTGGATTTGCAAGTGTTAAGTGAAACCTCTTGCATCATGTTGATAATATATGTGTGAGGTTATGCTATTGTACTGCTGCCAGATGGTACAATACAATAGCTTTTACAACTGTAGAGTTGACTGCACAATGACCAGAGGAACTGATCCCTATCTGTTCCTTCTGTTGTTCCCTTATCTGATTACATTGACAATTGAACCAGACATCTGACTAGTTACTCTGAACGCAAGGGAACTAATTGCATCAGGTTCCTTATCTGGTTCTCTCATTAAGTTTGTTAAATCATCAAAACAAAAAACGCATAAATTATCATGAACTATTCCATATTAATAAATACTAATATTTCATATATCTCTAGTTTATTAAAGTATTCTACTGTTTGTGTAAATCACTTCATAACATTAGATATATTTGTTTCGAACGTGCAGGAAGTGAAAGGGTTTGGATGGCAACCCCTTTGGTTTAATTCCTAAATGGACTTAGGTAGAGATATGAATCCGGATGAATATTCATCATTGTCCAGTAGATTGGGCGCAGTAGTCATGTTAAACGAATTAATCCCTTTGCTTTTGAATAAACTTCATTCCAGGGTTGATGTCTATGCCGGCACACGACGAAACCATGCAGTACCCAGGGTATGATCGTCGGTGTGAAATGTTTGTAGCACGGGCATCTATAAGATTACTACTTTATTGTAATTATGGAAGCTCTTCTATCCTTTTGGCTTCTATGACTCCTATCATATTAGAGACATTCCTCTTGATCGCGAAGAAATTATATGTGACTCTTAATGAATTGGGGGTATATTAGCTGGGGAGAGAACGAATATTTTTAGGGACAACTTTCTTCAAACTAATGACAGAAATTGCAAAACATTTACAAATAAAAAAGAGAACAAGAGACATCGTATTTGATTTTATTATCAAGGTGTCTGAGGATGATAGAGATGGAAGTCAAATGGTAGGGCATCATGTTCCCGAGTTGGATAGCATATTGCTAAGCATGCTATTATATGTTAAGGATCATCATTGGAAAACTGATCCGTTTCGGAAGGATATAATTATATTATGACATGTTTTTGGAAGACGCATTTCTGAAACAATTGAACGAAAAGAGTTTTGCTAACTCTTGCAAGATGAATGATTGAGAAAAGCGTCAAGCCTCTTGTTACTGCATTTTGTCTTCAATTGCATGCCCAAAGGTAATAATTTCTTCTTCTTTTTTGTATCTTACTATAAATGCCTTTAGTAATTTAGTATGTATAAGTTCAGGCGCGTGAGAAGCTCATAGAAACACTGGTAAAACTAGTCCATAAGGCAGTTAGTGACAGAGATGGTTTTGTTCGGAATATTGAATACTAAAGATAGTCCTGATTCTTTATTTTCTCTATTGTGTATTTTTATAACATCAATTATTATTTTGTGTTGGGACTAATTTGTTGAATAATAAAAAAGTACATAACTGTTTGGTGCCCATGCACAATATATGGCTAGCTTAAGGGTAATGCCACTAAAGCAGAAGCTTTAGGCTCCAAAGAATCAAATGCCCCTAAAGAGTTGCAATTATTAAGCTAGCCATATATTGTGCATGGGCACCAAACAGTTATGTATGGTGCCCATGCACTAAAGCAGAAGCTTTAGGCTAGCTTAAGCTAGCCTAAAGCTAGCCACAATATATGGCTAGCTTAAGGGCAATGCCACTAAAGCAGAAGCTTTAGGCTCCAAAGAATCAAATGCCCCTAAAGAGTTGCAATTATTATATGTAACTACTAAACACACACATAATAAGATAAAAAATTCATATTAGTATTTCGATATTCAAGTTAGCCAGTTGTATTAATATACTACCTTAATTCTTGTTATCATAAATTTTATTGATGAAGAATTGAATAGTTTAGTTTAAAGTTCTAGAATATTAGACAATCAAAGTTGAAAACTTGAAAAATTAAAAATAATAACTTAAAACTTTGAAAGGAGATAATAAATAATTTTTATTATTAACATAAATAACAAAACTTCTTATTTTATTGATCCCCGAAATATAAAATTCGGGCATTTTCTTCAGTTGAGTGGTTATGTTTCAATTTCTTTTAGATTTGGCTAAAACTATTCAAATTTGTGAGTAAAATAAGTTACATAATTATTTTTTAGTGATATCTAAATATACTTATCATGTTGGCTGCGATTTTTCCTTCTTTGCATACATTCCGTATATTTTTTTTTTGTTATGATGATTTTATTTTCAGTTTTAACTTGACTTTTCTGGACTATCTGTTTTTATTTTTCATTAAAGAAATACTTGAAGGAATTAATTTTTAAAACGATTAACTTTTAGCTTTTCATACCAAAAAGTTAAAAGCATGAACTATAAATAATAAAGTTTGTATGATATTTTTAGACTTGTGTGATCGTTTGGGGTGAAGCTCCGAGGGCGCGAGTGAGTTTCAGATGCGTTTGGAGGCATGGAAAGGACTTTAGTTTTTCTGGTTTCTGGGCTGATGTTGCAGGTCTCGAAAATGCAAAGTTTTGTTCGCATTTGCGAGCTCGCAATTGCGAGGAACCTTTTGCATTTGTGTAACGACCCGACCGGTCGTTTTGAGCTTTTGCACTTTTCTCCCCAGTTCTCGGGCATGACTTGCCCCGTGTGATGTATTATGACTTGTGTAAATCGTTGGTTTTGATTTTCAGGGTAATCAGAATGAATTTGGAAGAACAGTTCTCAGTTTGAAACTTGAAATTTGAAAGGTTTGACCAAGATTTGACTTGTTAGTATATGATCTTGGATCGGAATTTTTATGATTTGGTTAGCTCCGTTAAGAGATTTGGGACTTAGGAGCGTGATCAGAATGTATTTTGGAAGTTCATGGAAGGTTAGGTTTGAATTGGCGAAATTGAGATTTTTGGCGTTTTCCGATTAATATGTGAGATTTTGATATAGGGGTCGGAATGGAATTCCGGAAGTTGCCGTAGTTCCGTTGTGGCATTTGGGACGCGCGTGCAAAATTTCAGATCATTCTGACGTGGTTTGGTATACATTTTGATCGAAAGCGTAATTCGGAAGATTTTGGAAGCTTAGGCTTGAATCTGATGTGTTTTGGGTAATTCGATGTTGTTTGAGGTGTTTTGAAGATTGGTACAAGTTTGAATGGTGACATGTGACTTGTTTGTGCTTTTGGTTGAGGTCCCGGGGGTCTCGGGGTGATTCCGGAAGAATTGGAATTGAGTTTTGCAACTGAAGCATTTGGTTTCTGTCATAACCGCACATGCGGTTGGAAGGCCGCAGGTGTGATAATCGCAGAAGCGGAAGGCAGCCGCAGATGCAGCCAAATAGAAGTCCTCAGGAACCGCATAAGTGGTGGCGTGCCGCAGGTTCGAGTTTTTAACCGCAAATGCGGTGGTTTTGGTCAAAGAAGCGATACCGCGAAAGCAGGAAATGGACCGCATGTGCAAAAATGCCTGGGTCAGAAAGTATATAATGTTCCTTCGCAAAATTTTGCTAAAGTTCTCCATTTTTTAAGACGGGAAGCAAGCTATGGCAGTGAATTCAAGGGAAAATCGAAGAGAATCAGTTGGGTAAGTTCCCTGAGCTTCATTACTCATGTTTATGATCATTTTTCCATTGTTTAATCATGGTATAAGTGGAAATTAAGGAAGAAAATTGAGGGATTATGGATTGAGATTAAGAAACATTTGAGTGGGGATTTGAGGGGCCATTTGAGGTCCGATTTTGATGTTCTTGAAATGTATAGACTCGTGGGAGGACGATGATTCTATTGATGTTAATTTTGTCAGATTTCGTGACGTGGGCTTGGGGGCCGGGTTAGAGCAATTTCGGGATTTTTGACGTAGATTGGATATTTTCGAGTGGGATTTGTTCCCTTTGCATATTTTAATAGTTATGTTCTGATTGTGGCTAGATTTGGAGCATCCGGAGGTCAATTCACGAGGGAAAAGGCATCGCAGGCTAGAGTTTGGACCGGATCGAGGTGAGTAATGATTGTAAATGATGTCCTGAGGGTATGAAACCCCGGATTTGCACATTGTTGTGCTATATTGAGGTGACACACACGCTAGATGACGAGCGTGGGGTCGTGCACTGTTGTGGATTGTGACTTAGTCCGTCCCAAATAATTGTTTTACCGCGTATTTAACTGAAAACTATTTGCTATCATCATGATTTGGGCTGAATGCCATATTTGAGCTTCGTGCCAACTATTTAAACCCTTAGGGGATTTTAATTGATATTTCCTCACTATTTTGACTTTATACTTGAAGTTAGTCATGCTATATTCTGCTGTTTTTCATAACTCAGCCATGTTTACTCTGCTTTAACACTTAATGACATTTTAAATAATATTTTTGGGCTGAGCACTATGTTTTACTGTTGCCCGAGTGGCTGTGAGATTCTGACTGAGTGAGGCCGAGGGCCTATGCTGTGAGGAAACACTGATTATGATTATGAGGCCGAGGGCCTGAGATTATACGCCACGAGATGGCTTGTTGATATGAGGCCGAGGGCCTAGTGATGATGCCACGAGATGGCTTGATATTGCGCTTGGGCTGTAAGGGGCCCCTCTAGGAATCTGCACACCCCCAGTGAGCGTGGGTACCCAGTGTGATGTGAGAGATAGCTCGAGGGGCTGGTGTTGCTCTATGATCTTGCCCGAGGGGCGATCCTTTATGTGTTTACTTTCCTATTTACCTGTCATTTGCTTGCTTAATTATTAAAAAGGCATTTTTATGAAGTTTAAACTGAACTCAATAATTTTACACATCTTTACTGCATCACTACTTTACTGGCTTTTACTGCTTCCTTATAGCCTATAATGTGCCTTACGTGATTTCATGCCTTTAGTCTTTATTTATGATTATTACTCATTGAGTTGGAGTACTCACTTTACTCCCTGCACCCGATGTGCAGTTTCAGGCGTTGCTGATCCTACTAGTGAGAGTTGAGAGCTCCCGGCAGACTTCGGAGTTCACAAGGTAGCTGTTTGGCGTCCGCAGTCCCGTGTTTCTCCCCGTTATCTCATTCCTTTTCCCTGATTAGTGAATTTGTATTAGCTTTATGGACTTTTCAGACTTATGTTAGAATTGATAGATGCTCATGACTAGTGACACCCCGGTATCGGGCTGTGTTGGATTTTATTTCCGCAAACTATAATGTTCACTGCTTATTATTTATCTTACCAAGTTTAAGGCTTAATATTTATTAATTTAATTGATTAAAAATTAAAATGGAAAATGTGTCGGTTGTCCTTGTCTTCACGAGAGGCGCCATCATGACCGAGTCCGGGTTTAGGGTCATGATAAGTTGGTATCAGATCCTAGGTTACATAGGTCTTACGAGTCATAAGCAGGTTTAGTAGAGTCTTGCAGATCGGTACGGAAACGTCTGTATTTATCCTCGAGAGGCTGCAAAACCTTTAGGAAAAGCTTCATATTCTTGAAATTCTTATCGTGCGCCCTTGATTTAGCTTGAAATGTAACTCTTTGAATTTCTTCCACGCGTTCGTATGCGCACATGAGCGCTCGATATCAGATGTGCATCGATGGCTTGTGATTCCCTGATCGAGGGGCGAGATGTGATCTATGTGTGTTGATGTTGGGCCAGTCTGGAGGACTCGAAGCCGGATTTTTGCCTGTAGCTTGAGCCTTGAGCTGTTGATTGCGTGAGCGCATGTTTCTGCATCTACATGTTCTGTTGTGTCCCTATTAAGGGAGGTGATGACTGGATAGTTACGTGATGAGTGTGATGTGACTGCGAGATATATTAATGTGATTTAGAAGTGACGAGAAGGGTCTGCTAGAGGATAGAAGAACTATTAGGTGCTTGATTTTTATCTTGATTGGAGGTATAGCCCCGAGTTATGGGTGTATGAAGAATCTTTCCGTGTTTTCTAGTTGGGGAAGTGAAGTGGACTTCACATTGCGATATGGGTTCAGACTCAGGAAGATTAAGTGACTACATAATGGTTATGAAGGTGGAAGAGTATAAAGAAATTCTAGTTTGAGGCAAAGCAGGTAGGTTATCTCGTGCGGAGTGTTCTAAGGCTGTGTGATCCTTATGTTGTCCGTTAGAAGATCTCATTTACAAGTGAAATATATGTGTTGCAATTTAAATTTGAGTCACTTAAGAGAGTGTGTTTAACTGTTATGAGAGTGAATGCGAGATTTGCATAAGAGTTAAAGTACCCGATGGTCTGTGTTTCACGAACTTATGAAGGATCGAGTTTAATCTCACTATGGTACTATGGCAGCAATAGAGTATATGCGTTATGCGTTATTGAGTGTGTTTTGATCTATGGCTTCGAGCCAAGTTGGGGGAGTCTGTTATTGATTAGTTGATTGCACAGTTATGTGCTATGTTGGTTCCAGTTTGAGGCATACGGGAGAATCAGTTATGGCCTACAGAGATTGAGACCGAAGATGGCTCGTGTAAAGGAAAATTCTTGACAAAGGTTATAGTATGCTTCATAGGTGTGTAAGAATCATGGAATGTCGTGAGATGTTGTTGGTAAATGATGCTCGGTGCATAGAGAAGGAAGTTGCTCGGTTGTTTTAGGATGAGGTTACACCCTACAGTGTCGGAATGCTAATGAGGCACAAGTTGTTCGGTTCGTTTGGTCAGACTAATTGCAGTTTGAGTAGAATGAATGACTCTCGGGAATGGTTCTAATAGGTTCAAGATTTTTGAGGTAATAATTGGAAATTTTCGAGTTGTATATTTGGCTAGAAACTGAAGTTTGCATTGGAGGGTGTCAAGACTCGTGGTATTTCTATATCATTATGGGATTCTATGTATCAGTATCAGAATGTGGAGGTAATGGCTTTGGATCCGCAGGGAAATCTCTTCAGGGTAGGTATTTTGAATGTGGTGCGTTTGGGAATATTTAAGAGAGAGTTCGGCGGCTTATGAGTCATAGACGGTGTGGTTTTATGCTTGGGTCTCATGTGGTGAGTCTGGGTTGAGGAATTCGGCATGGTAAATTAGTCCTTTGGGTGATTACGAGGTAATGAGTTTCTGCAGGTGTTTCGTGGCAATTCTCTTGGGTTTTTAGTGGCCTGCGTAGCTTGGTTGAGTTAGAAGGATTCAATCCTGACGGTTTATTTTTATGCGAATGGAATTCAGAAAGTTCTTGATGATTCTACCACGGTTAGAGGTGTATATTTTCCATGGGCATGAGGAGCATGGGATGTATAGTGATTTTCTCCCAGATGAGGTCCAATGGAAACGTTCTTGGCTAGTTGAGTACGTAGTTGCGTGTGGCTCGGAATGGATATGAAGTTCTCATGTTTTCCTTAGGATGGTATGGTATATGCGGTATGTTGTGCAAGACTTAGATTTGCATGTGTAAGGTCACGGATCAGTTCTGAAAGGAAGGTCACAATTCTTAGGCAGTGTGAGCACGTGATTTTTGCTTCACGGAAACTACTCCAAAAGAAATCAAAATAAAACAAATGTCCTTTAGGTACAATTTTAAGAATTTGCGTGGCATCTTTGGATAATTATTTGTATTTTTGTCTGTGAATGTTTATCTTGTTTTAATTAATTAAAAATACAAAAATATATGTTGCATGCACATTTGGGATTTAATTGTGCACTTAGAAATTAATTGAACCATGTTTTGTTTCTAAAAGAAAGAAAATCACAAAATATGTATTTGTTGCATTTTTGTCGTTTTATTGTCCAATTGTGTGATTTTATTTTTTAATTAATATTTAATCTTGTGTGTCAATTATTATTTAGGTTTAATTAATATTTTTAATTTAATTTTGGTTTTACAATTTATTTTAGAATTTTTGGTAATTAGGAATTAAAAAGGAAAATAATAGAAAAGAAAAACAAGTGCAATAAGAAACACATTCGGAACTAGGCCATTTTTTTGGACCCAAAATCAGGCCCAAAACACCCCATTTACCCGGTCCAATATGCCTGATCTTTCAGATGACTCAAACGACGTCGTTTAGGCGTCTCAAGTCTAAACCGTTGATCAAACAGATCAAACGATCCAGTTCAGCCCCAACATTGGTTCAAACGACACCGTTTCAGGTGATTAAATCTGAACCATCCGTTCCTTTTGATCTAACGGTCTCAGGCTTCCCCCATAACCCGGTCCATTTCACCCCGGGTCGACCCAGTCTCGTAGCATGGCCAAACGATGTCGTTTCCTATTAGTAAAATGATCCAGGCCGTTGATCATGATTGATCCAACGGCCAAGATCAAACGCCCTCTCCCGTATATAACCCTAATCCCTTACCCCATGCCCCCAAACCAAACCAAACCCCCTCACCCCATCGTCTCTCTCTCAAGCTCAGAGACGAACCAGACCAAACCCTAGCCGCCATTGTTACACCTTCGCCTGAAACCCGGTGGCAACAACGCCACCGGTCACCAAATTAACACCCCTAAGCCATCTGACCACCCTCGTTACGAATCCATTAACCGTTGGCCTTGAATCAACCTCTAACTTCTCGAATCTTCAATCGAAGATTCGAGCAAAACCTAAACCTACCCCAACCAGTCCTAAACTCACACCACGGCACCCCCTGACCTCCCTCGTGCCCAAAATACCTTTGGCCTGGTTCGAATCTTGCTAGAACCATTTGAACCCCAAATGGAACCAAGACCCCTATAAAGACCAAACCTGGGTTTTGTCCGAAATTAAAGGAATTTGGGCGTCTAATCGACCTTAGTCGAAGTGTTCTCCGTTGAGAACACTCGATTAAGGTCCGTTCGACCTCAAAAAGTTCGAGTCAAGAGTTCGACCTGGGTTCGTCTAGTTTCTATTTTGTTAAGGTATTTTTTTCTCCGTTCTTTCTTGTTCTATTTTTGTTACGGTTAATTATGTTTAGTTTAGTTATAATCCAGTTTTTGTTCATTGCTTCTTCTTCTTCTCCAATCAGACCTTTTTATTTGGTCGAGTCTGCTTCTGTTCATGGTCGAATATATGTTATCAGCCATGTAATTTGTTAGTTTATAAGTTCCCTGTTTTTGTCAATACCACTCGAATCACTTGTTGGTCTGTTTATTCTGATTGTTTGTTGTTAACTGCTAAATGTTATAGCCCGTGTAATCAATTGAATAAGCATCGTCGATTATTCTTTTAGGCTTGAATGTTATGTTAACATGATAATAGTTCAACCTTTGGTTCATACCAGTATGTTTACCATCCTGCATCTTGTATATACTTGAATTAGAGTTGTGTTTGCTCGTTCCCTGTATTTGGTTTGACCTCCTGTTCTTTATAGTTGTTCGCATGAACCTCCTTCCTTGATTCATACTGCTTCAATTTTGGCTTGTATTATTAAATCCCTGCTCAATCACTGGGTCTGAGTTGATCAGGATTGGTTCCCAATATGATCAACTCATTCCCTTTGATTGATGCCATGTTTGAAATGATCTGGTCTTCTGCTTTGAATCACTGTGTGAATTTGATAGTGGGAATTGGTTTATAGCTGTAGTAATTTAGTGATCAATTAGAAATTAGTTGTTAGGGTTACAACTTATAAAGTTTTAATAACAGATCAATGAAGCTTAGGGCAGGGCAGTAATACACAGGGGTTTCAGGGGTAGTTTTGGGATTTAAAAGTTGGCAAAATGGTCTTGCTAAGTGGGCTGTCAGTAAAGCACTTAATTAACATTAAACTAATGCATTCATTTAGTACTAATGGGAAACAAAACATAATGGTAGGGGAAGGCTTAAAAGGGATTGATTAAAATATGTGGCTCATGCTTCTTTGAACATTAAATAAGGAAAATACATACTCTAGTGGAATTAAATGAAGATCATGGGCAGAATTAGTGGGAGGATTCTACCTGAGTGCTTTTGAGAGAGGGGCAAAGTCAATATAAAATAAGGGTCTGGACAGAGTTAAGGGGGGATTTCTTTTTTGGTCTGGTCTTGGTTTTCTTTGGGAAATTAAGAGAGTTCTTGGGAGTTTCACCAGTCCTGAAGAAATCATCTGGTGAGAAAACATTTTAAGCCAGTTGTTTTGTTGTATTCAGACCTTAGTAGATGCTCAAGACTAGTGACACTCCGATATCGGGCTTGTGTAATTATTCCGCACTATTCTTTTAAATTTTCATTATGAAATTATTGTTTATAAATGGTATAAAAACAAATTTTATTGGAAAATAGTTGATTCGAGAGTTGTGTCGGCTGGCCTAGTTTCACGATAAGCGCCATCACGACTGGGTCGGTTTTGGGTCGTGACAAGTTGGTATCAGAGCCTAGGTTACATAGGTCTCACGAGTCATGAGTAGGTTTAGTAGAGTCTCGCAGATCGGTACGGAGACATCTGTATTTATCCTCGGAAGGCTGCAGAACCTTTAGGAAAAACTTCACATTCTTGAATTCTTATCGTGCATCCTTGATTCAGCTTGAAAAGTAACTCTTTGAATTTCTTCCACGCGTTCGTATGCGCACATGAGCGCTCAGTATCAGATGTGCATCGATGGCTTGTGATTCCCCGATCAAGGGGCGAGATGTGATCTCTGTGTGTTGATGTTGGGCTAGTCTGGAAAACTTGAGGTTGGATTTTTGCCTATAGCTAGAGCCCTGAGCTGTTGATTTCATGAGCGCGTGCTTCTGGATTTATATGTTCTGTTCTGTCCCTATTAAGCGGAGTAATGACTGGATAGCTACGTGATGAGTATGTTATGACTGCGAGGTGTATTCATATGATTTGGAAACGACGAGAAGGGTCTGCTGGAGGATAGAAGAACTATTAGGTACTTGATTTTCATCTCGATTTGAGGTATAGCCCCGAGTTATGGGTGTGTGAATAATCTTTTCATGTGTTCCATTTGGGAGTGAAGTAAATTTCATGTACGGAATGAGTTCATACTCAGGAAGATTAAGTGATTGCGTAATGTTTATGATGGTGGAAGGTATACCGAAATGTTAGTTTGAGGCAAAGCAGGTGGGGTTATCTCCCGCAGAGTGTTCTGAAGTTGTGTGATCCTTATGTTGTCTGTTAGAAGATCTCATTTACAAGTAAATTATATGTGTTGGAATTTAAATTTGAGTCGCTTAAGAGAGTGGAGTTCAATTGCTACGAGAGTGAATGCGAAATTTGCATAAGATTTAAAGTACCAGTTGGTCTGTGTTTCACGAGTGTATGAAGGGTTGAGTTTAAATCTCACTATCGTATTATGGCAGCAATAGAGTATATGCGTTATGAGTTATTGTGTGTATTTTGGTCTATGTCTTCGAACCAAGTGGGGAAGTCTGCTATTGATTAGTTTATTGCGAGGTTATATGCTATGTTGGTTCCAGTTTGAGGCGTATTGGTGAATCTATTATGGCCAACGGAGAGTGAGACCGAGGATGGCTCGAGTAAAGGAAAATTTTGACAAAGGTTGTAGTATGCTTCATAGGTTTGTGAGAACCACGGAATGTCTTGAGTTGTTATTGGTAAAAGATGCTCGGTGCATAGAGCAGGAAGTTGCTTGGTTGTATTGGGATGAGGTTGCATTCTGCAGTGTCTGAAGTGCTAATGAGGCACAGGTTGTTCGGTTCTTTTGATCGGGCTAATTGCGATTTTAGTAGAGTGGATGACTCTCGAGAATGGTTATAATGTGTTCAAGATTTTTCATGTAACAATTAGGTATTTTCAAGTTGTATATGTGGCTAGAAACTGACTTTTCATTGGAAGATGTCAAGACTTGTGGTATTTTCTATATTAATTATGGGATTCTATGTATCAGTATCAGGAAAGTAAAGGTAACGAATTTAGATTCGCAAGAAGTCTCTTCAAATAAAGTATTTTGAATGTGGTGCTTTTGGGAATATTTAAGAGAGTATTCGGCGGCTTATGAGTCTTAGACGGTGTGGTTTTGTGTTTGGGTCTCGTGTGGTGAGTCTGGGTTGAGGAATTGTGGTGTTGTAGCAAGAAGAAGTGTCAAGTTGACGGTATATCAGAAGGAAACTCGGATAGATGGGATAGCTTGGTAGTAGGCCGAGTCGGTATGGTAAGGATATGATTAGTTCTTGGATGCTTACGAGGTAATGAGTTTCTACAGGTGTTTCGCGGCAACTCTTTTGGGTTCTAGTGACCAGCGTAACTCGGTTGAGTTAGAAGGATTCAGTCCTGACAGTTTAGTGTTGTGCAAATGGAAATCGGAGAGTTCTAGATGGTTTCCACCACAGTTAGAGAGGTATATTTTTCCTATTGGCATGATGGCATGGGATGTATAATGATCTTCTCCTAGATGGGATCGAATAGAAAAGTTCTTGGCTGGTTGAGTAAGTAGTTGCTTGTAGCTCGGAGTGGATTACGAAGTTCTCTTAATCTTCATTTAGGCGGTATAGTAAATGCGGTATATTGTGTGGGGTTGAGGTTTGCATGTGTAAGGTCACGGTTCAGTTTTAAAAGAAAGGTCATAAATTCTTAGATAGAATGGGCAGCTTCAGGTGACTAGATGAATGAGATCACCGGTTGGTGTGGCTTGATGAGGGTATACATTTCAGATAGGGCGATGTGTTTGAGTTATAGATGCTTTATTGGTATGCGGCACTATCTTGTCCGATCGTCTGATGATATTCGAGTCTAATTGGTGGCACAGAAGAATTATAGGTGTACCTCTCATGAGATGATTGAGTACTAGAGGTGTACTATTTATGCGAGTAGCAGAATTGGGATCAAATATGGTAATTCGTGTGCTTTATGGACTTGGAGAATAGAAGTTCTCATATGCAGGTTAGCTCGTGGTTGTGGACATCAAAGATGTAGGTGAGTTAGTCAGATGATAGTGTGTGCCATGATTCATTCATTGTGAACCTTCGGAGGATTATTTATCTGGTTGTGTGTGACTAGAGTTGATGTGTGGTTCATTGATAGACCTATATGGATGTGTGTTTTGCATCGAGACGGCTTTGTTGACTTCGAGTTGCCATTGGTGAGGGATGTGTTGATTCGGTTGTTATCGAGCTATTAGTAATCAGAGAGATATATGAGTTACCTTTCTGTGTTGCGAGCCATTAGGATTTGTTAATTATAGGCACATGTGACGCGGTGTTATTAGGGTCTCTCAGCTGAATTCGAGCGGGAAGAGCACTGGGTATTGCTCGGTGGATGGCATATCGGTTATGTTCTTTCGAGTTGTGTGGTGTTATGTAATTGCCTCGCGGTGGTTATTATGATTACTTTGGTTTTAGATATCATATTGCGCACGGTTGTCGATTTTGAGCATAGTAACTTAAGGTGTCTCATGTGGACCAGTGTTTAGATGAGGTCGCACATTGGAGCGAAGTTATGTGGAGGTATGACCTTGCGGGTTAGATTTGTGTATTCTGTTTTTATGATGTGTGACAGGTTCTCAGCGTTGTGTTGTGGTGGTACTGGTGAGCTGGTGGTACAACTCTTTCATTTGAGTCATTTTCATGAATTGAGTAAATTCGGATTGTGGCTTATTGATGCACGGATTGCACAAGTCGTGGCTTTAGTCTATATTGTTGTGTCAATGTCACCAGAGTAGTTGTGTTGGATTAGATGAGATCGTTGGGATCTTTAATGACTGCAAACAGACTTGATTTCATCATGTTGGAAGGATAAAATCGAGGTTTAGCTCAGAAATTTGCTACGGTCTTTGCCAAAGGAGAAGTGGCTTCATGAATGGTTGATCTGAAAAAATGGTTATGACTTACTGCGTGTTTCATTTATCATTGGCAGTATATGGAAGTGTTGGAATGAGACTCTAGTTGATAAGAGGTTTCCTATCGATATTCGGTTGTTGTGTGTAGCTGTTGTGATTAGAAGTTATTGCTGCAAACGTTTGAGCTATATGGTATATCACGCAATCGCACCGAGGTTACGGGTATGGGTTATTACAACTTGTTCGGGCTTAGTCAGAGTATAGATGTGGGATTTTGATCTTGTGGATGATTTTAGAAGTGAAAATGTAGTTATAAGGTTCATGGGCTAGGTTGGACTGTGAAATTTCAGTTACATTGTGTTATCGGACCTATACAAGATAGGGTGACATGGGTTCACCCCCGGGTATATGGATGGTAAGGTTATTCAACGATTGGTCGGCTTTTGGAACAACTCTGGGCACGTTCGAGGACGAACATATGTTTAAGTGGGGGAGGATGTAACGGCCCGACCGTTCATTTTGAGATTTTTCACTTTGCTCGCCAGTTCTCGGGAATGACAAGCCCCGCGTGATATATTATGACTTATGTATATCATTGGTTTTGGTTTTCAGGGTAATCGGAATGAATTTGGAAGAACGGTTCCCAATTTGAAACTTAAAATTTGAAAAGTTTGACCAAGATTTGACTTGTTGGTATATGATCTTGGATCGGAATTTTTATGATTTGGTTAGCTCTGTTAGGTGATTTGGCACTTAGGAGCGTGATCATAATACATTTTGGAAGTCCATGGAAGTTTTAGGCTTGAATTGGCGAAATTGAAAGTTTGGCATTTTCCGGTTGATAGGTGAGATTTTGATATAGGGGTCAGAATGGAATACCGGAAGTGGCGGTATCTTCATTGTGTCGTTTGTGATGTGCGTGCAAAATTTCAGGTCATTCGGACGTGGTTTGGATGAGTTTTTGATCAAAAGCGTAATTCGGAAGATTTTGGAATTCCTAGGCTTGAATTCGATGCAAATTTGGTGTTTTAATATTGTTTTGAGTGTTCCGAAGATTGGAACAAGTTTGAATGATGTTATGGGATATGTTTGCATGTTTTGTTGAGGTCCTGAGGGCCTCGGGTGAGTTTCAGGTGGTCCATCTGGCCATTTTATGTTTTGAAAAGTTGCAGAAATTGTTGATCAGTGTTGCAGAGAAAATAGCCTTCGCGTTCGCGAAGGGTTAGCTAGTGAAGGCTGGAATTTTAGCCTTCGTATTCGCGAGGCAGGCTCCGCATTTGCGTTGGGGCTGTGTGATTGGTCGTCGCGTTAGCGTGAAGTGGATCACGTTCGCGTAAAAGGAATTATGCAGCCGAGCTTCAGGGTGTTTATTCATCGCGTTCGCGATAGAGGTTACGCGATCACGAAGGGTTAGTCTGTGGAAGCATCGCGATCGCGAAGAAGGATTTTTGGTCAAAGATGGATTGTGCTTCGCGAACGCGAGGCTTTGACCGCGTTCACGAAGAAAGGTTTTGATGTCTGGGCAGAATGTTTAAATAGCCATTGTTCGCGATTTTGGGGCTAACTTTCACCATTTTTGGGCAATTTTGGAGATTTTTGAGAGGATTTGAAGAGGGATTCAAGAGATAACATCTGGAGGTAATATTTTTGAACTCAATACTCGATTCTTGTGTGAATTCTACCTAATTAATCATTGAAATTAAGCCTAAAATTCAGGAATTAGGGCTTGAATTTGGAGAGTGTAAATTGGGAATTTGATAGGGCAATTAAGGTCTGATTTTTATGTTCTTGGTATGTATAGACTCGTGAGAGGATGAGGATTCTATTTATGTGACTTTTATTGGATTCCGAGACATAGGCCCGGGGGCCAGGTTTGAGCAATTTCGGGATTCTTGATGTAAATTGGATATTTTTGAGTGGGCTTTGTTCCCTTAGCATATTTTAATAGTTATGTACTGATTGTGGCTAGATTTGGAGCACCCGGAGGTCGATTCGTGGGGGCAAAGGCATCGCGGGCTAGAGTTTGGACCGAAACGAGGTAAGTAATGATTATAAATGTTGTCCTGAGGGTTTGAAACTCCGGATTTCACATCGTTGTGCTATTTTGAGGTGACACACACGCTAGATGACGAGCGTGGAATCGTGCACCGTTGGGGATTGTGACTTGGTTAGTCTCGTACGACTGTTAAGTCGCGTATTTGATTTGAAATCTTATGATATTCCATATTTTAGAGATTGATATTACATCTTGGACTGTAGGCCATGTTTGGGGCCTTGTGCCGACCTGTTGAGATCCTTAGAGGCATTTTCACTATTTTTCCTCACTCTATTTGTTTGAAAGCATATCCTTAGTCATGTTTTACCTGTTATTGTTTAAATCTGGTTTTATCACTTTACTTCTTAAAATGTGAAAACTGTTTGGGCTGAGTTCCCTGTTTTACTGATGGTCCGACTGATTGTGAGGTTGATGACTGAGATAGACTGAGGGTCTGATTGTGAGGTTGATGACTGAGATAGATCGAGAGTATGATTGTGAGGGTATTGACTGAGATAGACCGAGGGTCTGATTGTGAGGTTAAAGACTGAGATAGACCGAGGGTTTGATAGTGAGGTTAATGACTAAGAGAGGCTGAGGGTCTGGTTGTGAGGATTATATATTTATGGATCGGGCTGCACGCCGCAGCAATATATGTATATATACATATATATGTATACATACATATGTATATATATATATATATGTATGTATACATATATATATATATATATATATATATATATATATATGTATGTATCTATATATATATATATGTATGTATGTATGTATATGGATCGGGCTGCACACCACAACAATATATCTATATATATATGTATATGGATCGGTTGCATGCCGCAGCGATATAGCGTTTGAGCTGTAGGAGCCCCTCCAGAGTCTATACACCCCTAGTAAGCGCAGTCGACTATATATATGGATCGGGCTGCACGCCGCAGCAATATACCGATCGGGTTACACGCCGCATCGGTTACTATATGGTACTTATTGAGTGTGAGTACTCAGTGTGAGCGTGGATCGATGAGAGTTAAGCCTCGAGTGACTGGGAGGCTTACCCGAGGGGCTGTATATATATATGAGTGATGCTTTGCCCGAGGGGCTTGTTTTGATGTAATTGTTGTTTTCACTCCTCTTTATAACTGAGCCTCTGTTGAAAATGTTGAACAAATATTTTTAAACAACTTTCATTTAAGCTGGAGTTTTTATGAGATATTTGGTATTTAATCATTGAGTTGGCTTTGTTATTTCCACTAAGATTTTTATGTTATGATGTGTTTATGATTCCTGTTTTGCCCGAGGGGCTGTTTACGAACTATGTTTTGCCCGAGGGGCCGATTACGGTTTTCATCTCTTTTATTATAAATGGTATTGAACCCCTACTGAAACTGTTGGAAAGCATTTTAAATGATATTTACCAAAGGCTAGATTTTAAATGAGACGATTGACTCGTATTCTGATTGGAAAGCCTATTGTGCTTATTTAGTTTATCATAAATGTGGATTCATCGTCTCCTACTGCTCAGTCTTTATTTACTCTTATTACTTATTGGGTTGGAGTACTCACATTACTCTCTGCACCTCGTGTGAAGATTTAGGTATTTCGGAACCCGGTAGCGGGTGTTGATTGCCCAGACGCGGAGTCATCAGAGTTAGCAAGGTGGCTGCACGACGTTCGCAGCACTGCTTCCTTCCTCTTATTTTCATTACTGGACTTAGTACATTTTTGACTGTTTTGTTGTATTCAGACCTTGGTAAATTCTCATGACTAGTGACACCCCGATGAAGGGCTTGTGTAATTATTCCGCACTATTCTTTTAAATTTTCATTATGAGATTATTGTTTATAAATGGTATAAAAACAACTTTTATTAGAAAATGGTTGATTCGAGAGTTGTGTCGGTTGGCCTAGTTTCACGATAGGCGTCATCACGACCGGACCGGTTTTGGGTCGTGACAGATTTGATGTTGAAATGTTTCTCATTCAAAGTTGGTTTCTATTTAATTTAGAGCATAAACGTGATATCCTTTTCAAATTGGGCGAAAAATACATCGGTGTAATACCTGGTGCCTTTGAAATAATTGGGTTTAAGCTTTCAGAGATCAACATATTTCTCTCAATATTTTCCCTACTTTGAGTTTACTATTTTTTCAGAGATATGTTACTCATTTTGATTTCAATATCACATTAGGTCAGGTTTGTCATCTAACCCATCGATGAATTATTATTTCAATGGCATTTCTGGTGGAACTTAGTGAAGTGCAATTCTAGGAACGCTAGGGTGTAAAACTGTTCTTTTCTGTTTGTAGTTATTTTGTTTTCTTTTTTTTCTTTTTTCTTTTTACTTTTTTAACACTTGTTTGGACAAAAGAAATCCCACACGAAAATGACTTGCTTTCCACATTCCAAAGAAATGGTTTCTTGTGTCTATTTCTGTTATATTGCATTCACATGCATCATTTGGCAAAAAGAAAAATAATTTGTGTTCCAACTCTAGTGATATTTCCATTCTATTTAGCTTTACAATAATTTGTATAAAAAATGGTTAACCTTTTTTATAAATAAATAATGAATAATATTTTTTTAAGTTCGTATTGAGAAAAGTATATTTAATTTATTAACGCCTTTGTGTTTTTGCTCTCATCACAGTACAACTCTTTTCTCTATTATCACCAAACTACCATAATAGGTAACTCTGTATTTGTTCACATTAATCTCTCTCTGTCCTGAGCATTAAAGACGAGAGCAGGTAACGACCATCTGAAACAATTCTTTTCTAAATAGAAAAATGTCACACCAGAAAAATATTCTAAAATATAGCCGACTTTTATCCACACACATGCTTTCGTAAATCTATAACCCGCCCTCCCCCCGCCCCCCGATTTGTTTTTATAAAATAAACAAAAGTACCATATGCATTAAAATCAATTCTCTTTCGAACTCTCTGATATATAAAGCATCTCGTATTCATGCAAGCTCGGAAGAAGAGCAGCACCCTCAAAAGATGTGATTTAGACAGATGAAGAAAGCTGAGCTACACAGCCATGCAAGCTGAGTTCTAAGCTTTAGCTATGGAGGACTATCAACAGAGAAAGAAGACGAGTGAGAGAGAATCAGTTATTTTCATTTAAACTGAGGAAAATCTGTACAATATACACCTATTTATACTTGAGCTAAGATATCTACTATCTAACTAATGCTAACAACCTTCGAACAATAATTAAAACTGCTTAACTAACTAACGCACATGATTGTCACATGCTCACTACTTAGTTATCTCAATACTCCCCCTCAAGCTGGTAGGTGCGAAGATGTTGAGTATGTCTGCCAGTTGATCTCTTGATCCTACATGTATTGTCTTGATCAGCCCTTTTTGAATTCTCTAATGAAGTGGCAATCTATTTCAATATGTTTTGTTTTCTCATGATATACTGGATTTGCTGCTATCTGCAATGCAGCTTTACTGTCACAGTGCAGCAAAACTGGAAATTCTATCTCTGCTCTCAGCTCCTTGAACACCCCTATTATCCATACCAACTCTGAAACCACTGAGGCCATGCTTCTGTACTTCGCTTTTGCTGAGCTTTTGGATACCGTACGTTACTTTTTTGACTTCCAATTAACCAATGAATCTCCATGTTTCACAATAAATCCTGTTACAGATTTTCTTGTGTTTGGACAAGATATCCAATCAGCATTACAGAATGCAGTCAAGGTGTTCTTCTTGTTGTTGCTCATCATGATGCCTACCCCTGGTTCCATTTTTACATATTTGACTACCCTTATGGTTGCTTCCCAATGTGACTTATTTGGATTTTGCATGAACTTACTAAGTGTCTGAACAACAAAAGCAATGTCCAACCTGGTCAAAGGTTAGATACAACAACTTGCCAAACAGCCTTTACTGTCCCTTGTCTTCTAGTGGTTCATCACTACCTGATCGTGATTTCATCTAGTTCAGTAGTTGTGAGCTTCTTGATTGCAATCCAAAGATGTCTAGCTTGGCTTAGTTGTACTCAATCACATTTCTGATATCAGCTCCAAGCTATACTTTCTTTGGTTTATCATAATTCCTTTGTGAGATCTACATATTCAATGCCCAAGAAATATTTTAGTTCCTCAAAATCCTTAAGCCTGAAAGACTGATATAATTGCTTCTTGGTTTTTTCCATAAGTACCAGATCGTTACCAATTATTAGCATGTCATCCATTTATACAAGGATGACCACTGTTTTGTTGTCTTGATTCTTTGTAAACAAGGAATAATCTTAGAGAACTTTGCACAAATTCTTGATGAATCGGTGCCTTAATTAACTTAACATTTCACTGCTTGCTTCAGCCCATATAGGAATTTGACAAGTCTACACACTTTGCATTCATTCTCCCCCCCCCCTAGCTGACAAATCCCTCAGGAAACTTCATGTATACTTCATCACAGCGATCCCCTTGAAGGAAAGCATTATATACATCCATTTGGTGTGTATGCCACCCTTCAATTGCATGGTAGTCCAAACCTTCTTTCTAGCTATACCCCTTGGCTACCAAGCGTGTCTTGAACCTCTCAATGCCTCAAGTAGCTTTGTACTTTACCTTGTAAACCCATCTGCAACCTATAGGATTCTTTCCTGCTGGTAATGCCGCTAGTTCTCATGTTTTGTTGTCTTCTAAGGCTTGGATTTCTCCCTTCATAGCTTCAATCCACCTCTTGTATTTGGATGCTTCATAGAATATTTTAGGTTCAACAACAGCTGAGCATGCTCCCAAATAACTCTGATAAGCTAGCTTCAATCCATCATAACACACATAATTGCAAATGGAATAAGGTTTAAGTGACTGATATAGTGTAGTTGCAGTCACATAGTCAGTCATCCAAACTGGTACTCGTTTGCCTCTAGTGGACTTCCTAATACCCTCTACATCATGGCTTTGTGCATCTTTATAGTTTTGTACTTCATCACTTGCTTGTTCCGTCTCCTCATTAGTGAAATATAGGTGGTGAACATGATCTGTCAAGGTCATGCCTTCTTCTTCATCAGTTGTTCCTGTAATATCATCAAGAGCAGCCTACTCCTCAATGTTGAGGGCATTTATTGGAATGTCAGTTGGTGAGATAGTTGCTGCATCATGTTCTGCAAACTCCATGTCTACAAATAGATGTTATTTCTGTTGTTTCTTATTTTTAAAAGGAAACAAGGACTCTTTGAAGATAACATCCCTAATCACAAAAAAAAATGTTGCTTAGCCAAATCTTAAGATGTAACCCTTTATGACTTCTGAATAGCCCATTACAATTGTTGTTGTTGCTTTAGCTGCAAACTTGTTAAGAACATTCATTTTCTTTGCAAAACACAGACAACCAATTGTCCTTATATATTCAATGTTTGGCTTCCTCTTGTGAAATACTTTAAAAAGACTTTTCCCTACTAATACACTTGATGGTAATCTGTTAACAACATACACTACTGCCAGCACACAGTGTGCCCAAAATCTCAGAGGTATGTGCCCTTAAAACCCCATTGCCCTTGCTATCTCTAGCACATGTCTGTGCTTTCTTTCAGCAATTCCATTCTGCTGAGGTGTGTAACACATGTCCTCTGATGAATGATTCTATTCGATCGGAACAACTTACTATATGCCTCATTTACAAATTCTATTCTATTATCTGGTCTAACTATTTTGACTTGTCTATTGAACTGAGTCTGAACTAACCTCAAAAAATTTCTTATTAAAATCAATACATCACTTCTCAATTTCAACAAGTAAACCCAAGTCATTCGTGAATGATCATCAACAATTATCAAAAATAATTTTATTGTCATCAAAGGTTTGCACAACATATGATCCCCATACATCAATATATAACAAGTGAAAAACATCTTCAACTCTGTTACTACTTATGCTAAATAGCAGCCTATAATGTCTAGCTAAAGGACCCACATTACAATTATCTATATTCCCTTTACAGTCATAATAAGCTAATGAAAAAAAAGATGCTTTGGTGCTCCTATTGAAGCATGTCCAAGCCTTCTATGCCAAATTCCTGAAGTAGATAGAAATCAGGGTGAAAGGTTGCACAACAATTTAACTCATTTGTGATTTTAAACACTGACAACAAATTATACTTAAACTCAGGTAAGTATAACACATTATCAATTCTCCATGCATTTTCTACATTAGATGATCCCATATGAGTCACATCTGATACCTCTCCATTAGGCAAGTGTATTTTCTTTTTATGTATTCCAGTAACTTCCAATTTGTTTTCTAATATGTCCAAATTAGAAGTCATGTGGTTTGTAGCTCCGGTATCTATAATTCATTCATGATTATTATCATCAACAAAGAAGGCATCAATACTACATGTCATATTAGCTGAGGCTTCTGGCATATTCTCCTTATTGAGTAGCCTACGAATCTGGTTATACTGTTTTGCTGTGAAATGTGGAATCTGAGGAACTTAGAAAGCATCTTGGTTCACTCCTCTTCTTACTACAGCCTGTGGCTTAGGTTCCCCTGCCATTGCATTGTGAGCTGTATTGCCTCCAAACTTCCTTTTGAACTTGAAGTCACCAGGGTACCCAATCAATGTGTAGCATCCTTCTTTAGTATGCCCTTTCATTTTGCAGTAATCACAAAACAGATTATAATTCTTCCTAGGCTTCTTAGTACTAAATCCTTTTGTTGTTAACAGAGTTGTCATCTCATCATTTGTCGCCAAGAACTACTGCATTTGCTTACTTATTTGGCTTTCTCTTTCCATCAGCATAGAATGGGATTTATTCACAGTTGGAAGTGGATCCATCATCATGATCTGCTCATGTGCCTGTTCATATGTCTCATTGAGTCCCATGAGGAACTGCAATAGCTTCTGCCTACGCATAAAAACCTCATACTCACTTGAATTTGGACAATCACAACCAAGAGCTGGTGCCAAACAGTCAAATTTAGCCCAAAGTTCACGCAATTTTGAGAAAGAAGTTGCAATTGAGCTTGTTCCTTGGCTTGTAGTGGCTATAGCCCTGTGTAACTGGAGAATTCTAGAGTCATTGACCTTATCAAATCTCTCCTTCGAAGTCCTTCCAAACAGCTCATGCAATTGAAGAATACACGATTCCACTTAGCAAATCACTCGATACACAGTTCATTATCCGCGAGAAAACAATCGCATTGCATCTCTCCTGCAAATCTGTCAAATCGGTACCGTAATCTTCCTTCTTACAAGTGCCTTCAATGAATCCTATTTTGTTGCAACCTAATATCGTGATACATATTGTCCTGCTCCTACAGAGTAATTGTCTGATCCTGTCAACTGCAGTAAGATTAAGATGACTCCTGAGAGTGTAAAAATAGAGGATGATTGTGACTTATACTTTCTGGCAGTGTAGCATCAACAGTCGCCATTTAATGATTTCTTCAATTCGTGCCCTAGATTTGCATAAATGAAAATAAAATTACAGAATCAAACCATACTACAGAAATTAAGTTGAGATCGATGAGCTTAGGTCCATGTTAATGGCCTCTTTGCTATGATACCATGAAGAAAGCTGAGCTACGCAGCCATGCAAGTTGAGTTCTAAGCTTCAGCTATGGAGGACCATCAACAGAGAAAGCAGACGAGCGAGAGAGAATGAGTTATTCTCATTTCAACTGAGGAAAATCCATACAATATACATATATTTATACTTGAGCTAAAATATCTAATAACTATCTCACTAATGCTCATTACTCATCTAACAACCTTCTAACAATAATTAAACTGCCTAACTAACTAACGCACATGATAGTCATGTGCTCACTACTTAGATATCTCAATAACAGCTTACCCTAATACAAACATTAGTGGCTATTTTTACGGCTCGAACACGTAACCTATCAAACTCTTTATTTTTAATAAAATAAATAAAATAACCATATGACGCATTAATTAAATAAATAAATAGAACTCTCAAACATTCTCTCCCAAATTCTTCAGGTTTAATAAAATAAATAAAAGTACCATGTGCCGCATTAAAATCAGTTCTTCAAAATCAATTACCATATGACACATATTTCCAATGATTAATTGATAGGTCAGTGAATATTAGAGAGTCATTTAAATAAAAATGTTGAACATAAGAATCAAGTCTTTTCCTTTTATTTTTCATTTTTAAAATCATGGTTCTTTCCCCTATGCATAAGGGCGTCTACCACCTCTCCATGTTACGCGAAGTCACTAAACCCTCTTTCTCTTCTTCTTCTTCTTTCTTTCTTTCTTTTTTTTTTTTTTTTTTTGGGTTGGGTCAGTAGCACTTTTGGTTAGTTATTGATAAATTTTGATGTTGAACTTCAATAAATGAAATTTTTTTCTTTTGATCCCTTTGCTTGTGAATAATCACAAATTATCACACTTACTAACTATTACACCACTTAGTTGTTCATGTGTTATGTTAAACTTTTATTGTTACTCCATATTTTGCGCTAATATTATTGTTACAACAGTAGTTAAAATATAATTCTTATATAAAGGGACTAAACTCACACATTTTGATAAAGTGAAAGTTAATCGTGTTAAGTCATATGTCACATGAAAAAAAAAATTATCAATAATTGAGGTATTAGAAGTGCTACTTTTTGGGAGGGGGGCTGTGTTCAATTAACGTTGCTTCTCATATTTTTATTAGGAAAGAAGAAGAAAAACAACTCCATTTAGCGTTATTGTATACCCTTCTTTTTCTTTTGGTTTCTCACATGGTGTCCGGTACCCATATTGAAGCCCGACTATATCCGGATTCGCACCGAGTAAGGCCTCATTCGGGGTGTAGCGCTCCCTGTGAAGGTGTGAAGGGGAAAGAGACATTTCTTCAAATTTGGTTTTGTATACGAACATTCCTTGTATATCATAATATTATGCTTGTCTCTCTTGTTTTAATTTCTTTGTAACGATTGGTTTAAGCTATTTATTATTAATGCAAAATAATTACCGTTTAACTAATTTATCTTTTCTAATTAATTTTATGAATATCTTTTAAAGAAAGTCCATTTTTATAAGCTACATAAAGGTGCTACATCTTCTTTACTGTGATTTGGAAATTTGGAAATTGTTTTGAGTCTTAGTTGTTCGTATAAAAATAACAGGCCAAGTTTTTTTGAGTTGCCCAAAAAAACTCATTTCTTTTTGTGGTACTTATCAATCAAAAAGAGAAATTAAAATTATCATCTTTCTTTTTGTAATGGGAATCGTCTATGATCGATTTATGGATGTATATCTGTAGCTAGTTACGTTATCACTAACTAGTTTATAGTCGAGAAAATGGAAATAAATGAAATAAGTAGCCTATATATGCAACTCTGAAAGAAAGAGGTCAATATGAAAAAGTGATACGTCATGGTGGCTGTTTGTGGTAAAAATAGCACGGGCTAACTAGTTTTCGGACTGGTCATTCAAAAATAGTCAGCATTTTGTTGCAACAGGGACAGGCCCAGCATAATATACTGGAGATCGGTGCACCTGTGTATGAAATTCCAGCATATTATGCTGGAACTCCAACACGCGGAAAGTTCCAGCATATATAATATACTAGAGATTGGAGCACCTATGTATGAACTTTCAACATATTATACTGGACCGATATATTATACTGGAACTCCAGTATATTATGCTAGAATATTTTTCGGATTTTGAAGAGTGTTCTCGTTCAGATTTATCTTTACATGAAAAGTGGCTAAATTTCGATTACTTTTGAAAATATGACTATTTTTGAATGACCACTTGTAAATTTGACTATATTTGAATTTTCCCCTGTTTGTGGGTACGAAACCTAAATCGTTCCCCACAAATTATTGAAGCGATAGCCCAAAGTTACCACAAAATTATAAGGTTTAACGGTCATGGATTCAGTGGCGGAGCCATATTCTCTCATCGGAAAATTACACTATATTGCTAGATAAATTTTTTTATTTTATGTATATTTACTATAAGTTGACTTCCTTGACTTTTCGACATATTTAATTATTTATACTTTAACCGCCCTTGATGAAAATTGTGGCTCCACTGCATGAATTGGCTCCTAACTCTCTTCTTTTCTTAGGAGACTTTTAACTTGATGTTGGTTCAAACTTCAATATTATTCTGGTCTCAAGAGTTTCAGAAACGGTGTTTTATTATGTGTAGACGAAAAGACTCCATGAGGAGTTGTTTTACGTGCACGTATTGCGACTCATCAAGGCATTTTACATAAGTGAAACGAATTTAGAGGATTTACGTCAGTAATCATTTCTCAGTCTTTAAATATTTATAAAAAAAAATTACTAAATATCTATAAATATTTAATTGTCATATATATTATAATATTAACTTGAACTCATTCTAGAAACTCACAAGATTCAAATTCTAGATTTAGAATTTGCTGCCATAAATATCTGATAGATGCAGTTCAAATTTGATTTTGAATTGTTATTTGCATTCCGAATCATGTTACTATATTTAGTGTGTGGGTGTATTGTCATTCTAATTAGGGAAGAAAATTGCACCAGTTTACGTTGTATATATCTTGGGTTGGGAAAAAAAGTAAGCTATTGGATTTCAATATGTATATTTCTGATCTATAGGTTTTGTCCTTTTGAACTTACTTCTCTTGGAGATACAGAGAGTTTAATTGTGTCCGGTGGCGGAGCTACATAACTCCAAGGGGTGTAAATTGATATGTTTTTGCAAAAAATTATATTGTTTAGATAGGTACCATTTTTTTAAAGAAGTGAAAAAAAATTCCGACAAAGAATGCTCAATATGTGTTATATAACATAACATTTTACCTATATACACAGCATATTTTTTTATGAAAAATGATCAATTGACCATCCTTATGACCATGTGGCTTCGCCACTACTCTTGACTTCTTCGTATAATTTATTTTTTCTTAGTAAAAAGGAAAAACACAACAATTATGTATGTGTGGAGGAAGGGAGTGGGGAAAGAGGGGCACAATGCTATATTATGTGTTACAAAATAATTTTGTCGAAAGTCAAAGAAGCATGAAAAAAATTGAAGTTACAACATATGACAAACACATGGATTATGCTGTTTCCTTCTCAACGTTACCAATTCAAGACAAGATTACTAGCATTTATCATCATGCTTTTTGCTGACAAATTTCAAATAAGAAATAATAACAGTCATGCCAATTTTGCCTCATTAATTCTTGTAATATTTTCAAATTTTCGAACTGTAGACCATATTTTTGGTGGTGACTGTATTGATCAAAATCTAACCATCACGATCGAGCTGATCAACGTTCCGCCTAAGTGATCGAGCAGTGAAAGATAGTATAACCCGCTCCATGCCCCTTTCCCGGCACTCGACGAGTCGGCAAGAACGGCGCCTAAAATCACGACTAAGACCTATTGGAGGCAAGAGGACGTCGAGCCAAACAAAGGGCAAGGGTGCCATGATTATATATAGCAAGGGAAAGCTTTCAAAAAGAGGGCTGCTCCAACTATCTCTGGAAGAAAACCAAAAATAGCTCTCTTCTATTATTCTTGAAGAGAAGAATGAATCTCTAGAAAAATATGTAAAGCAATCTCCTCATCGATTGATGGGTGACACAACTTTAAATCTCAATAAGATCATTTACATTCTCTTCATCCTACGTATGATCCATATTGTTAGTTCTTTGATCTGGAATTTATTATGTCTGACTAAGATTTACCCCTTCATCTTTGATTGATTTGTTCAAAAAGGTTTCAATATCTTTTGAGTCAAATAATTTGGCGCCGTCTGTGGGGATTTCTTAGTGAAATTTCCTAGTTTCTCCCAGATCAAAGACAAGAAATACAATCGCTCACCAAAAGGTGTGTGAAGAGAAAATCCAACCCACGCGAGACGAAAGAGCAGCGCAGTAGAGGGAGGAGAGCCGAGCAAAACAATCAAGCTTAGAAATCTTCACCCTATGAACTACCGATACACCAAACAAGGCGAACGACATTACCAACCAATTCTCCCCCATCGGACCACCAAATGAGGGCAAGGAAAGTCTCATTCTAACTCGCCTCCCGGTCTCTACTCAAGTAGGAATATAACGGCCACGCAGGCGAACAAAAAAAACAACACTTCAATTAAAGGACGAAAAACTACTACAAAACAACTGTGATACCTCCTGCCGGCAATACCTCCGAGCCGGAAAACAGGAGCCAAATAAGGAAACTACAATTTGTGCGCAGAGCGAACCTAAGCGAAATAGCAATGCTTCACATTCTCTGACGTCGTACCCTCTGTTATAAGCAGTGCCAAACAGACTGGGACTCTCCCAAAAGATATCCGGCTCTCCAAAAACTGGGACTGACGACAGGTTACTATTTCGATAAGTTCGAAATAGCACCCTTTAAGGCCAAGGGTCTTCGCCAAAAAGAAGAAGAGTTCGATCTCGATCGAACGACGATGGGTTACTATTTCAATAAATTCAAAATAACACCCTTTAAAGCCAAGGGCCTTCGCCAGAAAGAAGAAGAGTTCGACCTCGATCGAACGATGACGGGTTACTATTTCGATAAGTTCGAAATAGTACCCTTTAAGGCCAAGGGCCTTCACCAAAAAGAAGAAGAGTTCGACCTCGATCGAACGACGACGGGTTACTATTTTGATAAGTTCAAAATAACACCCTTTAAGGCCAAGGGCCTTCGCCAAAACGAAGAAGAGTTCGACCTCGATCTAACGATAACGGGTTACTATTTCAATAAGTACGAAATAACACCCTTTAAGGCCAAGGGCCTTCGCCAAAAAGAAGAAGAGTTCAACCTCCATCGAACAACGACGGGTTACTATTTCAATAAGGTCGAATTAAAACCCTTTAAGACCAACGGCCTTCGCCAAAAAGAAGAAGAGTTCAACCTCGATTGAACGATGACGGGTTACTATTTCGATAAGTTCGAAATAACACCCCTTAAGGCCAAGGGCATCTGCCAAAAAGAAGAAGAGTTCGACCTCGATCGAATGACGATGGGTTACTATTTCGATAAGTTCAAATTAACACCCTTTAAGTCCAAGGTTCTTCATCAAAATGAAGAAGAGTTAAACCTCGATCGAACGATGACGGGTTACTATTTCGATAAGTTCGAAATAACACCGTTTAAGGCCAAAGGCCTTCGCCAAAAAGAAGAAGAGTTCGACCTCGATCGAACAATGATGGGTTACTATTTCGATAAGTTCGAAATAACACCCTTTAAGGCCAAGGTCCTTCGCCAAAACAAAGAAGAGTTCGGCCTTGATCGAATGACGACGGGTTACTATTTTGATAAGTTCGAAATAACACCCTTTAAGGCCAAGGTCCTTCGCCAAAAAGAAGAAGAGTTCGACCTCGATCGAACGATGACGGGTTACTATTTCAATAAGTTCGAAATAAAACCTTTTTTAAGGCCAAGGGCCTTCGCCAAAAAGTAGAAGAGTTCGACCTTGATCGAACGATGACGGGTTACTATTTCGATATGTTCGAAATAACACCCTTTAAGGCCAAGGGCCTTCGCCAAAATGAAGAAGGCCTCGATCGAACGACGATAGGTTACTATTTTGATAAGTTCGAAATAATACCCTTTAATGCCAAGGGCCTTCGCCAAAAAGAAGAAGAGTTCGACCTCGATCGAACGACGGCGGGTTACTATTTCGATAAGTTCGAAATAACACCCTTTAAGGCCAAGGGCCTTCGCCAAAAAGAAGAAGAGTTCGACCTTGATCGAATGAAGACGAGTTACTATTTCGATAAGTTCGAAATAACACCCTTAAAGGCCAAGGGCCTTCGCCAAAAAGAAGAAGAGTTCGACCTCAATCGAACAACGATGGGTTACTATTTCAATAAGTTCGAAATAACACCCTTTAAGGCCAAGGGCCTCCGCCAATAAGAGAAAATTTTGACGTCAATCAAACAATGACGAGGCACTATTTCGATTAGGTCGAAATGCTTCTAAGGCCAAAAGCCATCAGAAAGAAAGACCGGGACTAGCCATACATGCATTCATCTCGCTCCAAAAGCCATAAACAGATGGAATAAAGGTAAGTACAAGGCAAATAACGAAGAAAAGACTCTTCTTTATACAAAGTCATTATGCGGACTATCGCCGCTTACATATGGCCCAAGTTAACAATAAAAAAATAGGGGAAGAAGGAAGAAGAGTTAAAAAAAGAGAGGGAGGGGGAAGAAACAACAACAAATGACAAACAACTGAAAGTAAGAACAGGCAAGAACTACATTCTTCATTCGGCTTCATCACCGCCACCACCATCACCATCTCTAAGAAGCTCCCCATTGTCATCATCCGTACCCCCATTAGCTTCGGGCGTTGCCGCATCATACCCACAATTGATGCAAGCCTCCCGCACTTTCACTTGAGCTTCTTCATAGGCAGCCTCAGTCACAGTACCCGCCTCCCACAAACTCTTATATATATCCCGCTGGGCCTCGACTTAAACCTAGAGCTCGTGCATATGGCAGGGGACGGCAGTGGAGGAAGACTCAACCTGAGCCAATAATCGCTTATTTTCTGCCTCCAGTGTCGCGACCCAATCTCCCAGAACCGATGCCTCCTGATCGACCTCGCTGATGTGCTCCTCGAGCCTTGCCTCCATAAAGGTAGTTGTCGCTCTCTCCGACTCCTGATCGGATTAGAGGATGCGGATGGTGTTATCCAGGGCCGCCGCCCTCGCCGAAGCCTCGGACCAGGCACTCTCGATGCTCTCCAACCCAACGACTTTGTTCTCCAATGCGGTCAATTTTCTCATCCTCATCGCCTCGACCTTGATCAAGTTCTGATCCATCTCCGACTGCATCAACCTCAACTTACCCTACAGATGCTCACATTCTGCGGCGACTCCCTTACCCAACTCGAGCTCCTCGTCCTTAATTCAAAGTTGCTCCTCAAGTGCACTCTTGCTGCGGACAGTTTGCATCAACTTCTAGTCCCTTTTCTCCAACTCCTCACCAAGAGCCCGATTACTGGGGTTTGTCCTCAGCAGCTCATGCATGTCGCGACACCTGTTGTGGTATCGATGATACTTCTCCAACATCTTCAAGAAAATCTTGGCCCGGATGTTGGCCCTACGAATGCTTTCCACTTCTACCATATACGTCTGAAAAACGCAAATACGGGGTTAGACTAGTATTTTCAAGAAGGGTGAAGGAAGAAAATGAAAGTAAAATGCAACGTACCCTTAAGCCCATAGCGGCCACCTCGTCCATCAAATCATCATCAGGAACAGACCGAAGGGCCTCATTTTCGGCTTCGGAGCATAGCAGGCTGAACTGCGACATTAGATCCTCCCCTTCCCCCAAGAGATTGACACCGAAAGGGATCTGAAGAACACGGTCCGAGCCGCCCGCATGAACCACAAATGAGTAAGGCCCTCTTCAAACATCTTGACATCATCGGGGTCTAGGTCCAACTCGGATTCGTAGTCGTCGACCACCACGCATTTTCCTCTTTTGGTTGCTGAAGAGGAAGCACGACCCACTGCAGAAGATGAGGGTACGTCCAAAATCATAACGGCGGCCCCAGAAGTCTGATTCTCCACCACGATAGGTTCTTGGTCACCGACAATAGCAGGGACTTCTAATTGAGCCAAGGCAATGGCAGGAATTTCTGATTGTCGATCACAAACACTGACAATTCTGATGGTATGTTTCGTCCCTACGGAGAGAGCTATGACAACACCTTCTCCAGAGCCCGTCGGGGGAGAATCGTCCAAATAAATTACTGTTGGGGGCGCAGTGTCAAACTCCACTCTCCGTCTCTTCGACAGCCCCTCCTCTTCCCCAATAGACAGTGATTCACCCGTTGGGCGAACGACATCGGTCGGGACATCGTCCTGAGAAGCAGCCCTCACAGGAGTAACCAAGGCCGCAGACTCTCGTCCTGAGAAGCAGCCCTCATAGGAGTAACCAAGGACGCAGACTCAACTGAAGTAGCCCTCAATGAAGGTCGGGCAATGGGCACCATGATAGGGTGAGCAGATGCAGGCGGCTGACGAAAAGCTAACGGAGGGGCCCTTACTCTCCGCACTCTCCCTGACATCGACAAATGACACATAAGAAGCTAAGCAAAAAGAGAGAGAATAACAGACAGAGACGTCATCTCACCTGTAAGGGGCATGTGTCCGAACCTTTCATGAAAGGTCGACCATGTGCGAATCCCCACTATATGGGGAAGTATGGCACCCACCCATTCATGGATACCTTCGACAGGCGGAGGGGGCAATATCTCAGCTGCAAAGACGTGATAAAGTTTAGTACCAACAGAAAACGGTCGAGCATTTCACCGACTAAAAATACAAACTTACGTGCAAAGTTCCACTTCTCAGGGAATCCCGTTGGGTTCGCCACAATGTGCTCAGCCCGCACATAAAAGTAATTCTTGTAGAAATGACAGTTGGTTCTGTCGTCCATCTTCACCACTAGACTCCTCAACCCCCGAGGACGCATGTGAATCATCGAACCGCGAATAAGTTGAGGAGCAAAGTTGTTGAGCATATGGTCCAAAGTGACCTCACGACCGGCGAGTTCCACGTACTTGAGAAGTATAAGGAATAACTTGTACAAATACGGTAAAAGTTGGGCGGGGCACACTTCGTAAAAACGGCAAAAATCCACCACCAATAGAGGAAGAGGAAGTGTGTACCCTACAATGAAAGGGTAGGCGTAGAACACATAGTACCCGGGGTGGTCGAAATGAACTATGTTTTCCGCACTGGCGGCCGTATATCAACGTAATCGGGGATTCTCCACCTTTCTTTCAACTCTGCAATATCCCTCTCCCTCGTAACGGAGTGAAAAGGTTCCGGTTCGACCCTGGCAGGAGTATTGAAGTTAGTCAGCTCTCTCCCAGGGCAAGGCAGGATCTCAATCACTGATAGGACCTCCTCATCCTCCACCGCATCTGCCCCTCCGGTGACCTAAGCAGCATTTTCCGGCATTGGACTAGCGATAGGGAGATTGTCACGAGAAGAATCACTAGTCATTTTTATCAGAAAACATGCCAAAGAAATAACAAAAAGAAGGGATAAGAATTTTTAGTGAACAAGGGGGCAAGCAGGAAATTGGAGTATCGGAAAGAAAGTATATCTGCAGGGTTCTCTCAAATTAAAGGTACAGAAGTGTGTTAATCGAATGATAAGCTCCCCTATTTATAAGAGACATAAATCCCCCGAGCACAAAACCCAAGAGTCACCAATCGATTCTGATAGGGCACGAAACGTTTTAGTCCCCAAGGAACGTGTGTAATAATGGTGGCAATCACAAAACAACTCTTTGATACCAAGCAACGTTTCGGTTCCGAAACCGCCGCAACGGTCTATGGGAATCGAAAGAACACCGCCACTCCGCCAGAAACCCAAGAAATGTAATTAAGGAACAAAGAGTTGAAAGTCAGATTTTTCTCGAATTCTCAACAATCATGATCCGTCTGCCGAGCCCGACAGAGGACGACTCCGAAAGACGGAGGGACTAACTGTATTGATCAAAATCTAACCATCACAACCGAGCGGACCAACGTCCTGCCTAAGTGACCGAGCAGTGAAAGATAGTATAACCCGCTCCATGCCCCTTTCCCGGCACTCGACGAGTCGGCAAGAACGGTGCCTAAAATCACGACTAAGACCCATTGGAGGCAAGAGGACGTCGAGCCGAACAAAGGGCAAGGGTGCCATGACTATATATAGCAAGGAAAAGCTTTCAAAAAGTGGTTGCTCCGGCTATCTCTGGAAGAAAGCCAAAAATAGCTCTCTTCTATTATTCTTGAAAGAGAACAATGAATCTCTAGAAAAATATGTAAAGCAATCTCCTCATCGATTGATGGGAGACACAACTTTAAATCTCAATAAGATCATTTACATTCTCTTCATCCTACGTATGATCCATACTGTTAGTTTTTTTATCTAGAATTTATTATGTCTCACTAAGATTTACCCCTTCATCTTTGATTGATTTATACAAAAAGGTTTCAATATCTTTTTAGTGTATATATATATATATATATATATATATATATGTATGTATGTATGTATACATGTATATATATATATATATATATGTGTGTGTGTGTGTGATAATATCACATCTCTAATATGGATTCTGAATTTTATATATATATGTATATACATACATATATGTATGTATATATATATATATGTGTGTGTGTGTGTGTGTGTGTGCACTCAACGAGTCGGCAAGAACGGCGCCTAAAATCACGACTAAGACCCATTGGAGGCAAGAAGACGTCGATCCAAAGAAAGGGCAAGGGTGCCATGACTATATATAGCAAGGGAAAGCTTTCAAAAAGGGGGCTGCTCCGACTATCTTCGGAAGTGTCATGACCCGGATTTTCCACCCTCGGGAGTCGTGATGGCGCCTACTCGTAGAAGCTAGGCAAGCCATGAACTTAGAAATCATTAACTCCTTTATTTTAAAACTTCTTACCAATTATAATAACAAGGAAATAAACCGTTAAATAACAGCGGAATATGAAATTTAGCGGAAGTCTTAAATAAGTAGAAAACGAAAATGTCTCAAAGACCATCACATGCCTCTAACCAGAACCTGGTGTCACAACATCCACGGACTACTAAGAGTACTAAATACAACCGTTTGAAAGAAATATAGCACTGTTTGTCTCGAATACATGAGATAACAGAATATGAAATAAGATAGAGGAGACGTTGGGCCTGCAGATGCCTGCAAGGTTACCTCGGTGTCTCGGTGGACGGAAGGTTGGCTCCCGAGCTACTGCTACTGACCAAAAGCTATTACGGTATCTGCACAGAGTGCAGAGTGTAGTATCAGCACAACCGACCCCATATGCTGGTAAGTGTCTGGCCTAACCCCGGCGAGGTAGTGATGAGGCTAGGACCAGACTCCAGATAAACCTGCGCAGTTATATAATATATGACAAAAAAAGTAAACAGGTAATAACCAATTCAAGCTGGGAAAGAGGAACATGCTTCGGGGTAGAAGATAAAACAGAATATCAAAGAACAATAAGGAAACTACAATTTAACTTCTAACATAGATAAAAGAAATAAGGCAACTTTCACTTTCAGTTTCATCTTGTTGCACGCGTGCAACCCGATCCCATTTCTCATATTTTGTGGTAGGCGTACCACCCGCTCCCATTTCATTATATCTCGTGGTAGGCATACCACTCGCTCCCATTTCATTATATCTTGTGGTAGGCATACCACCCGCTCTCATTTTATTATATCTCGTGGTAGGCGTACCACCCGCTCCCATTTCATCGATCTTATGGTAGGCGTACCACCCGCTCCTATTTTATTATATCTCGTGGTAGGCGTACCATCCGCTCCCATTTACAAGTCATCACAAATTTACAATAAATCCCGGCAAGGGAACAAAAAAAATAAAATAACTTCCCGGCAAGGGAACAACAATATCGAAACAGTCATCCCAGCAAGGGAGAATCAGCTATAACCATATCCTAACTCATTTTGTACTCAGATCAATTAATGACAATTCTCAATCATAACTAAGATCTGCAAGGATAAAATCAATCTTTACTCAATATAGGAGATCATTAATTAAAGCATCCGAAGTGCCATCTAAGAGCAAAACAACGTTCAAATTTAAGACTCACGGTCATGCACGACAGCAACGTATAGATACTCGTCACCATACCTATACGTCGCACTCAACAAGAAGCAAGTAGCAAATAGGACTCAACTCCTAATTCCTCAAGTTGAGGTTAGACCGAACACTTACCTCAAACTTTCACGGCCAACTCAAGCCTCGAACACCGCTTTTCCTCTCAAATTCGGCTCCAACCCAATCGAGTCTATACATAATTGACTCAATATCGTCAATAAGTGCTAAACAATCCAATTCTAATGTTCAATTATAACTTTCCAATCATTCTTCCCAAAATCTCAAAAAATCGACCCTGGGTCCGCTTGGTCAAAACACGAGGTTCGGACCAAAATCCGATCACCCATTTGCCCACAAGCTCGAATGTATAATTTGTTTTCAAATTCGACCCCAAAACGAGGTCTAAATCACAAATAATCAAAAAGCTCTAACTGTACCCAAATCCCTAATTTCTACCTTAATTACATGTTTTAGGCCTAAAAATCTAGTGGGTGTTGATGGAAAATGAATAAAACAAGTTAAAGATTACTTACCCAAGAGATTATGGTGAAGCGAAGCTTCAAAAATTGCCTAAGAGCTTTGGAGAAGAAGAGGTTTGTGAAATTTTTATAAGATCCCAAAAATGTTCTGTTTTTGGCCTTTTTAAATCACTGGGCGAAAATGCCCTTCGCGTTCGCGATGGGTCAGCCTGTAGACCTTTACGTGAACGGGCTCGCGTTCGCGGAGAGTCATCTCCTCGAGCCCTCACGTTCGCGTACAAAGGGTCACATTCGCGTAAGACAATTGCCCCACCCCTGCCCAGGCTCGATTGGCCTTCGCGTTCGCGTAGCCAGGACCACGTTCGCGAAGGGATACGCCCAGGCTCGATTGGTCTTAGCGTTCGCGTGGCCAGGACCGCGTTCGTGAAGGGATATCCCCCCAGTGCCTCGCGTTCGCAACCTGAGCTACGCGTTCGCGTAGAAGGAAATTCCTTCAGCAACAATTAATGCATCGCGTTCGCGTGAATTCTCCCGCGAACGTGAAGAAGAAAACATTAGTACACTAGATCAGCTGTTTCTGCAATTTTTCTTAAGTTCAAAACTTTCTGAAACGCCTCCGAAACAAACCCGAGCCCTTGGGGCTCCTAACCAAACATACGTACTAACTCAACAACTTTATACGAACTTATCCATGTGATCAAATCGCCAAAATAACCTCAAAAACAATGAATCAAACCTCAAAATCAAAGGATTTTTCTCAAACTTCGTAAAACATCAACTTTAGCAATTTAGGTCCGAATCACGTCAAACGGACTTCGTTTTAAACCAAATTTTACAGAAATGACTTAAACCATATATAGGACCTGTACCAGGTGCCGGAACCAAAATCAGGGTCCGATACCATCATTTTCTAATCAGATTTCATTTCAAAAATTCCTTAAACATTTTCAAAAAATAATTTTACTTAAAAATTCATTTCTCGGGCTTGGGACCTCGGAATTCGATTCCGGGCATACGCCCAAGTCCCATATTTTCCTACGGACCCTCCGGGACCGTCAAATCACGGGTCCGGGTCCGGTCCAGGTCCATTTGCTCAAAATGTTGACCGAAGTCAAATTTATTCATTTTAAACTCAAATTTCATCATTTTTCACAGAATTTCATATTTAAGCTTTCTGGCTACGCACCCGGACTGCACACGCAAATCGAGGCGCCTCTAAATGAGGTTTTCAAGGCCTCAGAAGCACATAATGCAATTAAAAACAGGTGATGACCCTTTGGGTCGTCACAGGAAGAAAGCCAAAAATAGCTCTCTTCTATTATTCTTAAAAGAGAAGAATGAATCTCTCGAAAAATATGTAAAGCAATGTCATCATCGATTGATGGGAGACACAACTTTAAATCTCAATAAGATCATTTACATTCTCTTCATCCTACGTAGGATCCATACTGTTAGTTTTTTGATCTGGAATTTATTATGTCTCACTAAGATTTACCCCTTCATCTTTAATTGATTTGTTCAAAAAGTTTTCAATATCTTTTGAGTTAAACAGTGACCTAATATGTTTTGGAGCTAACGGTACTATTTATTTGTGTTAATAATTAGTAAGATGGAATTCTGAATTTTATATATATGTGTGTGTGATAATATCACATTTCTAACCTGGATTCTGAATTTTATATATATGTATGTATGTATATATATGTGTGTGTGATAATATCACATCTCTAATATCTTGAACTTTTAAAATGAATTTACAAACTTTAATATGATATTAAAAAGATGAAAAATAACCTAAATAATCAACTCAATCGCTTAAATAAAAAATAGATGTACAATATATGTATAATTTATGTGTGCAACCATGTATAATCAATTTATATTGATTGGAAAAAGTAAACCGTGAATTCGACTGACTATTCGTAAAGATGGAGATCTTAAACTCGAGTCCCACAATCACTTATCAACAAAGATGTTTACATATTTTGTCCAATTTATATTTTCATTTAGATAGTTTCAATCTGCAAAACATTTCATTACAACACAATCTATAATGTTCGTGTATCTAATTCAATTCCTGTTTGTCATTATTATTTCTTCAAGCCGTCCTATACATTTATAGGTTAAAAAAGATATAAAACAGAAACCTAAGCAAAAAGAAGTCAAATAAAATATTATAGCTTGATTTCAAGAACCACAACCAAAGTAAAATATTTTCAGTGATATTACACTAGGTTTCCTGTTAAAATCCCCTCAATTCCTGAGTCCTTGACTTTAACAAAAAGCCACTTTTCCTTGAATCCCATGACAAAAAATTGGAGCAAGTCAAAGCCACATCACATTAGAGGGTCCATTTTGATAAAACTTATCAGAGTCCATTCATGAACTAGTATAGCTTGTGAGATACAACAATTGACCAATTCATATAACTCAACACCTTTTCCTTTACAATAACTTCTTTTTTCATCACACCACTATGTGGGGTTGACATCATGCTAATGACTTTCTTTTTTATGATCCTGATGTACGAATTCGTATGTGCGCATCATGACTAATTTCACTTGTTATCTGTTATTACCCATCAATGTAAGTATTAAATAATTTCATCCACCAAGATTTGAATAAATAAAAGAAATCATTATACTTTCATTGGAATTTAAACCTAATATCTCATGATTCTCGATACACTTTTGTGGTTCGGTTCTTCCCCGAACACCGTGTATAACGGAACCTTAGTACACTGAACTATTTTTTTAAGTTTCGTTCTTTCACTAATATGTAAATATACTTATTCTGTTGGTTGTAATTTTTCCTTCTTCTCATATATTTATTATATTTTTTGTCTTAGTTATGATGATTTTATTTTTAGTTTAACTCGATTTTTCTGAACCATCTGTTTTTGTTTCTCATTAACTTGAAGGAATTAATACCTAATACAATTAACTTTTAGCTTTGCATACCAAAAAGTTAAAAGAATAAACTTTAAATAAAAATATACATGAATTTTAATAAAAAGTTTGTGTTATCTTTTTAAATTTTAGCTTTTTATTGAGGTGTCCCAGTTATGGATTTCGACTTTTGCCTACGCAATACCACAAGCAGTATTGTGTAAAAATTGCACGGGGCGCCCTATTTGATCGCCCTCATTTAACCTATACCCTTTTTTAAAAAAAAATTTAACTTGTATCCACTTTTTAAACAACTTCAGCCCCATTTCTGCTCCTCCTTCTCCTCCTCAAAGTTTTATCTTTTCTTTTTCCAGGAGTAAGGTTCATCCCTATCTAATTCTTCTTATTTCTCCGGTGAGTTCTATAAATTTTCATGCCAACCTATATGATAGTAGGCGATATAGTTGATATTTACACCTTAATATGACCATACTTTGTTGTTGTTTTGTAGATAAATTGCCAACAAAATGCTCTAAATAGTGTTCTTTTGTTTAGCAGGGAACATTATATGAGAGGAAGCAACATGGAGTGTTTTGGAGGCGATAATGTGGAGAAAAACACCCACTCGAGAAGTACCCGAACACAAAGAAGCATAAATGGCCTGGGCAAGAAGGCCACCGCGACCGCGGTGGCACCGCGGTGAACCGCGGCAGGTTACTGAAGTGAGGCAGAAAGGTCAGCTTTCACCGCGGTGCACTGTTCACGCAGCTGGAAGTTTGAGGACCAAAGTGTAATTTCGGGGAAACTATTGTAAAACCCTTATAAGCTTTAGAAACTCGCTCAACTGAGGAGGGGAGCTAATTTTAGACTACTTTTGGAGGAAGAACAAGTGTGAGAAGATCAACAAAATATTAGAGTTTTTCGATCTCCTTTTAATTCTTGCAATTTTACATTATGAACAATTTAGTAGTTTTCTCTTGTTTTATTATGAGTAGCTAAATACTTATCTAGGGTTGATGGAACAAATTGTTGGTTGAAGTTTTGACTCAAGTTGTTATAATCGAACCGGATTTATGATATGATTGTTCAACTACGTTTTGTATGGTGATTAATTTAATGGGCCCTTGATTAATCGTGTATAATTACCTTATATTGCTTGAGAAAGAGTATTAGGTTAGACAACACCACTTTTGGGTAATTGAAGAGATTCATTACTTGAACTTAAAAGTGGGCTTAGAGATAACAAAACTTTGGTTGGATACTTTAGAGTTGCATAACTATTGTCAGCTAGAGTAGTTCGAGAGAATGCTCTAGTAAATTATTGTAGTTGATCGAGAGATAATTACGATAACCCATAGCTCTTAATCCTCATAGAGTATTATGGCGAGATTATAGCGGAAGAGTCAGGACCTAAACTAGCAATTGGGGAAATCACTGCCCTAGACCTTTTTACTATTGAATTATCTTTGTTTTAGCTTACCGTTGTTTTTAATAGTATTTGAAGTAGTTAAACAAAAACCCAATCGTTATTGATCAAAAATCTTGCATCTAGAGATTGATTGAGTTGATAATAACATTGTCGAAGAGGGTAATAGATAGGTTAGTTCCCTAAGGATTCGATTCCGGACTTAAAAATCGGATTATATTTGCAGTGACCGCTTTTTTCCTTTAAAGGCATAGTTGGGCGTTATCAAAGTTTGGCGTTGTTGCCGAGGAACTAACGGTGTTATTTATTACAACATAAAAGTAGTGTTAAAATTATTAGTTCAAATCAAATTTCAAAGGTGTTAAACAATTTTCATTGAAATTCTAACGTTTGAACTCTTGTGGAATTCAGGCGTATGCCTAGAAATTCTTCGAGGACTGGAGAACTATCTGAAGGACTTTCAGACCCCGAGAAAACATTCAGGGCATTGAACCATACCAACAGGAGGATCCAACAAACACAACAACCACACCATCTTGAATTTGACATGGGTAACGTAGAGAACGTCAACGAAAATATCAGGGATGAGCCAGCTGACCCAAACGTCAGAGTGGTGGCACCTCTTGTGCCAGAAGCAGCACTTTATGATTGGGCTCAACCCACAGCTGACAACCTGGCAACTGCCATAGCTATGCTCGCAATTCAAGCGGAGACATTCCAGATCACCAACAACATGTTGCATCTGCTACAGAATAAGGGATTGTTCTCCGGGTCACACATTGAAGACCCTCAGCAACATTTGAAAAATTTCCTGTCAATTTGTGTGACTCAAAGGCAGCCAAATGTGACCCTAGAAGCTATCAAGCTATTACTGTTCCCATTCTTTGTGGCTGGGGAAGCACAGACTTGGCTGAATTCGCTCCCAATCAATTCTATTGTCACCTAGGAGGAATTAGTAAAGCAGTTCCTGAATAAGTTCTACCTGCCCAACAAGACTGCAAGGCAGATTGATGAAATATTGCAGTACAAGCAGCAACCGACTGAGACCTTGCAAGAAACTTGGGAAAGATTTAAAGGGATGCTAGTGAAGTGTCCTCACCATGGCATTCTAGACCAGATGCTTGGCCAAAGATTCTACATAGGGTTAGCTGACAATCTAAAGGCCAATGTGGATGCTTCAGCTGGAGGTGCATTTTTGAGTAAGACATTCACCGAGTGCAAAGTCCTTCTTGACAAGATGTCCCAGAATTCGAGGTGGGTGACTAGAGGTACAACACTGGCACCCATAGTGCATTCAGTTCCTTTTGACCCAAATAATTCACATGTAGAGAACAGGGCCACACTCATGACTCAGATGAGTATTTTGACAAAGAAGATAGATGAGATAGGTACCAAACAGGTGCATATTGTTGACACGACAAATGGAAGACTGTGTACATCATGTGTTAATCAGTCTTATGTGTGTTCATGGAGCGGAGAAGGAGAAAATCAAGGGGCAAGGGAAGATATGAATTATGTTAACAACTTTGGGGGTCAGAGACAAGGAGGACAGCAGTGAAGACCGGCACCAAATCAGCAATACAGACCTAACATGCCTCAGCCTGGGGGCATGCAAGTTCAAGGACAAATGGTGCCATACCACCAGAGACAACAGGGCTACCCACAGCAGAACCAGCAACAGTTGACATATCAGTCACCTCCTCAGCAGCAAGATAACAACATGGTAGAGATCAGGGGGATGCTCCAGCAACTCATTGGGACAAATGGTAAGATGCAAGAAAAGTTGGCAGTACATGATTTAGCTATAAAGAACATTGAAACTCAGTTGGGGCAGTTGTCTATGGCTTTAAACAACCGCCCCCAGGGAACATTGCCAGCGGACACAAATATTAACCCCAAGGAGCCAAACATGAATCAGCTGATGGCAGTAAGTCTCCAGAATGGGAGAGATTTAGACAAAGAGCAGGAGGTTGCACAAGCCAGCAAAGAGACTATGCCAGCCACACCAATTCCACTAGAGGTAGATGAACCATCAAATCTGACTGAAGTGGTGGTTGAACAGGGTCAAGATGAAAAGGGTAAGGCTAAGGTAAATGAACAAGTTGCAGAGCAGGTGGTGCCTCTTGTGCACAAAGGGTGATACCGGCACCATTCCCTCAGATACTGGTAAAACAAAAGAAGGAAGATCAATACAAGAAATTCATGGAGATGCTGCGTCAAATTCTGTTGAATATTCCTTTGATGGATGCCTTAAGGGAGATGCCAGGTTATGCGAAGATGATGAAAGACCTAATGTCATGGAAGTTTGGTTTTCAGAACCTATCCACAGTGACTCTGACGCAGACCTGCAGCGCAGTAGTGACCAAACTGATGGCTCAAAAGATGTCAAACCCAGGTAGCTTCACTATTCCATGCATGATTGGGAGTTATGCCTTTGCAAAGGCATTATGTGATTTGGGAGCCAGCATAAATTTGATGCCTCTAGCTGTATACACCAAACTGGGCATTGGCAGAGCTAGACCGACTTCGATGCTACTGCAGCTGGCTGACCGCACGGTAAAAAGGCCTACTAGGATTCTTGATGATGTGTTGGTGCAAGTGGGGAAGTTCGTGTTCCCTGCAGACTTTGTTATTCTGTACTGTCAGGTAGATGAGGAGATACCTATCATTTTAGGTAGGCCATTTTTGGCCACTGGGAGAGCACTGGTTGATTGTGAGACTGGGGAATTAAAATGAGACTGAACGATGAAGAAGTCATATTCAATGTTCAGCAATCTATGAGGAGACCCAGTGAATATGCTAATTGCTCTCTAGTGGAGGCAGTGGATGTGATTCTGCAAGAAGATAATGTGACCCTGACTGCTAAAGATCCATTGGAGGCATGTCTGACAAATTTAGAAGAGATGGATGGTGAAGGGTTAGCTGAGTAGGTCATGGAACTTTAAGGCCAAGGATTCTGGAAAAGGGACCCTCAGTTCGAGTCCCTTGAGTTAGAAAAAAGGGCTACACCTCCAGTAAAGCCATTAGTAGAGGAACCACCCAAACTGGAGCTGAAGCCACTCCCAGCTCACCTCAGGTACATTTTCTTAGGCCCTAATTCTACTTTGCATGTTATTATATCATCCAGGTTGCTATATGTGCAGGTAGAACAGCTCTTACAGGTACTACAGGAAAGTAAGACTGTCATTGGCTGGACCATGGCAGACATAAAGGGTATCAGCCCAACCTTCTGTATGCACAAGATTCTCTTGGAAGAAGGGCACAAACCTTCCAGAGAACATCAACAAAGGCTGAACCCGAAAGAGGTAGTAAAGAAGGAAGTGATCAAATGGTTAGATGCGAGAATCATCTTCCCCATCTCTGATAGCAATTGGGTCAGCCCTGTCCAATGTGTGCCGAAAAAAGGGGAATGACTGTTGTGCAAAATGAGAACAATGAGTTGATCTCAACTCGCACAATAACGGGATGGCGGATTTGTATGGATTACCGAAAATTGAATACAGCCACCCGAAAGGACCACTTCCCCTTGCCTTTCATTGACCAAATGTTGGACAGGCTGGCCGGGCGATCGCACTTCTATTTCTTAGATGGATATTTAGGGTACAATCAGATATCAATAGCCCCCGAAGATAGAGAGAAAACATCTTTCACTTGTCCTTATGGCATCTTTGCCTTTCAGAGAATGCCTTTTGGGATTTGCAATGCACCGGTGACATTTCAACGGTGTATGTTAGCCTTTTCACAGACATGGTGGAGGATATTATGGAGGTCTTTATGGATGATTTCTCCGTGGTGGGAGATTCATTCGAGGACTGTCTTCACAACTTAAGAAGAGTGCTCAAAAGATGTGTGGAGACAAATTTAGTGTCGAACTGGGAGAAGTGCCATTTTATGGTACAGGAAGGGATATTCCCGGGACATCGAGTGTCCAGTAAAGGAATTGAGGTCGGCCATGCTAAGGTTGACGTGATTGAAAAACTACCACCGCCCACTTCAGTCAAGGCGGTGAGAAGTTTCCTTGGGCACGCCGGGTTTTACAGGAGATTCATAAAAGTTTTCTCCAAAATTGCTAACCCATTATGCAAACTCCTTGAAAAGGATCACCCCTTTGTGTTTTCTAATGATTGTAGGTTGGCATTTGAGGAGCTAAAGAAGAGATTGGTGATTGCACCCATCATTGTTGCACCCAACTGGGAGCAACCATTTGAGCTCATGTGCGACGCAAGTGACTATGCTATAGGAGCAGTCTTGGGGCAGCGAAAGGGTAACCTGATGCACCCGATTTATTATGCAAGCAGAACGTTAAGCGGTGCACAACTCAATTACACTATGACAGAAAATGAGATGTTGGTTGTTGTTTTTGCATTTGACAAATTAAGGTCATACTTGATTGGCTCGAAAGTTATTGTTTACACTGACCATGCAGCAATTAGGTACCTGATAGAAAAGAAGGAGTCAAAGCCACGCTTGATTCGTTGGGTTCTTCTGTTACAAGAATTCGATCTGGAAATACGTGACCGAAAAGGGATAGAGAACCAAGTAGCTGACCACCTCTCAAGGTTGGAAGGAGCTGAAAAGAAGGTAGAGGTTGAGGGTATAACAGAGACATTCCCGGATGAACAGTTACTGGCAATGACAATGGAGAAGGCACCATGGTATGCTGATATTGCTAATTATTTAGCAAGTGGTATTGTACCTTATGAACTCTCCTCAATTCAAAAGAAAAAGTTCTTTCGTGATTGTCGATATTATTATTGGTATGAACCTATATTGTTTAAAATATGTGTAGATAACATGATTCGGCGGTGTATCCCCGAGAAAGATCAACATTCTATTTTGTAGGCTTGCCATGCTTCACCATATGGTGGCACTTTGGAGGAATTTAGATAGCAGCTAAGGTGTTGGAGTCAGACTTGTACTGGCCTACTCTGTTCAAGGATGCCCATGCTTGGGTTAAAAGCTGCGATGATTGCCAAAGGATTGGCAACATATCTCATATACACGAGATGCCAATGACCACAATTCAAGAGGTGGAGACTTTTGACATGTGGGGGATTGACTTCATGGGGCTATTCGTCAGCTCGTATGGTAACAAGTACATATTGGTAGCAGTTGACTATGTCTCCAAGTGGGTCGAAGCGGTGTCTCTCCCGACCAATGACACTAAAGGGGTACTAGGTTTTTTGAAGAAGAACATTTTCACACGTTTTGGTACCCCATGAGCTATACTCAGTGATGGCGGAACCCATTTCTGCAATAGAGCATTCGCACGGCTGTTGGAAAAATATGGAGTTCATCATAAAGTAACCACCTCGTACCATCCACAATTGAGTGGGCAAGTTGAAGTGTCCAATAGGGAGATTAAAAGTGTCCTTACAAAAACAGTGAATGCAACAAGGACTGACTGGGCAAAGAAATTGGATGATACATTGTGGGCGTACCGCACAGCCTTCAAAACCCCAATTGGTATGTCACCGTACAAGTTGGTGTTTGGCAAGGCATGCCACCTCCCAGTGGAGCTAGAGCATAAAGCACTTTGGGCATTGCGGCAGGTAAACTTAGACATGGAGACAGCAGGTACTAACAGAATCACTGGGTTACATGAGCTAGAGGAATTCAGGTTCCAGGCCTTTGAGAGTGCTAGATTATACAAAGAAAGGATGAAATTAATGCATGATAAGCACATCTTGGATAGAAACTTCAAACCCGGAGATCTAGTATTGTTATACAACTCGAGATTGAGATTGTTCCCAGGTAAGTTAAAGTCCCGATGGTCAGGACCCTTCAGAGTGGTGCAATTGTTCTTAAGTGGAGCTGAAGAGATTGAATCAGAATATGGGACAAACAAGTTCACAGTAAATGGGCAAAGGTTGAAACATTACCTTGGAATGGCTGAAGAAAAAAGAGATAGATTGGTAATCACTTTGGAAGAGCCCCAGTACGCGAATGAGGAATGATGATCGAATGCTTGCGTCGTGCCGCGATGTTAAATCAGGCGCTGCGTGAGAGGCAACCCACGAGTGTGTTGTTAGTGTGTTCATGTAACTTCATATATAAAAAAACAGAAAAAGAGCGCTAGCACCACGGTGGAAGGCAAACATTCTGCCTCAAATTTTTCACCTCACCGCGACCGCGGTGGATCACGGTAAACCGCGGTGAAGCGTGAACTTTCTGCCTTGAATTTTTAAACCCATCCCAGGTAATTTTAATTTTTTTATTTTTTCAATTTTTCTTATTTCTTTTCCTCCTCTTTTAATTTTACAACCCAAACTCCCCCCTCTTAAACCCCACACACCCGATCCCCTCCCCCATATTTCCAATTTCTCTCTCTCTCTAAACCCTAACCCCTAAAATACTCTCTTCTTCTTCTTCCCTTATACTAACATCCCCCACCTCCATTCCTTTCCCCATTCTTCAACTACGGTATGTCCCTCACCTCTTCTTTCTCTTTTCTTTAGTATTGTGTTGTAGTTTATGTAATTTTATATTGTGTTGGGATGTAATTGTTGGTATACTCTTTTTCTTCTTGTTTTTGCTTTTAAATTTCATTTTTGAGTTTAATTGGTGGAGGGGTTGTGCATTGCATGTTTGAACGATGTTATTGGTGGGTGATTAAATGAAGTAAGTGTGGGGTGTGTTGGTGTGGTAGTACACTTGATTGGGGAGGAGCTTTGATGTACCCATGAGTGTTATATGTGTCTGGATAGTGCCCTGCTCACAAGGTGTTTGGGAAATTGCCCCAATGGAGATATAAGGAGCTATTGTAACATGGTTATGGTGAAGTCTGAGTAACCATCCATAGTCACATATTTTGCGCACTCACTAATAGGTGTTTCTTTGTATGACAGGTACAATGAGTTCTTCCAGGAAGCGACGAAACACCGGACCCTCCACTAGTGGACCGGGAGGCTCCTCACGAGCTAGGAGCCAAGCCAGTACACCTCAGTTCGATAGCCAGTTTGTATCCAGAGCAGCGGAGGATAGGTACAACCAGAAAGCAGCTAAGAAGTTACAACCTGAGGTGCACATTGATCGAATGGCTTTGGAGGTGGAATGCCCCAATATGTTTAATGAGCTGAGGCGGTGTCAGCTAGACATCTTCTTCGAGGTACCGGAGGAGGCTAATGTTCAACTAGTAAGGGAGTTCTATGCGAACTTGCCAGAACATGAGAATGGGGTTGTGATAGTGCGCAATACCCCGATAAATGCATCCCTTGACACCATCCGCAAGGTATACAGGTTGTTTGTGTTTCAGGGTGAATTTGATCCTTATCGTACTTTTAGCGAAACACAGGCCTTGTGGGGCACTCTTCTTGATACTATCTGTGTGCCGGATGGAGAACACCTATGGATCAAGTACAGGATTACTCTCAACTCCCACTGTCTGAATTGGGAGGCTAAGTATTGGCTCACCATTGTCAATAGTCGATTGTTGCCATCTAGAAACATGACAAATGTTAATCTACCACGGGTGTACACAATCCACTGTTTCATGTCCCACAGTGATTTTGATGTGGCCCGGCTCATCCATGAAGAGATGTTCATTAGATCACCTAAGCTAACAAAGGGCCACTACTTCCCTTCGTTGATCACCCGGTTGTGCTGTATTGCTCGAGTCCCTGAAGACCCTCGGGTTGATGGGAGATTGCCACTAAAAGCCCCGTTTCGGGCGAGAAAAATTGGAATTGGACGAGAGCCGGTGATAAATGTTGATGACTCTGATGATGATGATGATGATGATGAGGTAGGTGAGGCTCCCCCTCCTCCGAGAGCTGATGTGGCAGGCCCATCACAACCACGCCGGAGCACCCGTATGACAGCTTTGGAGCAGGATATGGCTAGGTTGCGTACCTCAGTCACTGATTTGGGTGTCCGTGTTGATGCGGTGGCTGAGAGGCAAGTGAAATCGGAGAAGAAATTCTTGGGCTGGTTGAGAGCGCTGGGACGTGCGTGTAACGTGAACCCAGACACTGTCTCCGATCAAGAGTGAGCCTTCAGGGAAGTTCCTTAACCTCACTGTTCTTTAAATTTTAAGCCATGGGGACATGTCTTCATTTTAAGTGTGGGGTGGGGATACTTCATTGTATGTTTGTAATTGTAATAATTGACTGTTTAATTTTGCTTGTTTTGTCTTGCCTTGATTGTTTTGATGTAGAGTAATAGTTCATTAGGAAAGCTAAAATAGTAAGTGACTTGTCCCGACCACGGATCTCTTTCGGCGGGGTTCTTGAGGGACTAAGTCGAGAAAAAAAAATAAAAAAAATTGGAATATGGAGACTCTTCCTGATGACGGATCCTTTAGATAATTTTCTTGAGGGAAGTAGTCTAGAGAAAAGACCAAAAAGATTTTTTATTTTATTTTTAGGTAGTGTAGTAACTCCCTCTTGGTTTTTCTTTGGGCCACGGTTCTTTTTCAAGGGTTTATCTTGAACCGAGTATAGGTAATTTTTGTTTTTGTTTTTTTTTTAGTTTTAGGTTAGGATTAATGGGCTACGAGCAAAAATCGAGTTTTTACACCTAAACACAATAGACACTAGAGTCTAACGCCTAGCTTCATTGGTTAAATCCTGTTAGAGTGCCTTAAATTGTATGTTTGTATCTAACTTGAACACTCAAAAGAGAATGTCTTGATAAACCAATCCGGAGTGAGTCACGTGCCATGTGTGTGTGAGTTTTACTGTGTTCCATGTTTCATATTTGATGTCTAGAACTTGCCCTGTGTGTTTGCAAAGCGAAATAGTAGTTTCTTTCAGTTTTAGAAGTGATATAGGCATTTCTTTGTTGAGCCAGATATATAAAGTAAACCCACCTGAATGCAATACATCGTAGTTAACCCCGTTGAGCCTATAAGCCTATTTCTTTGGCAACCACATTGCGAACCTTACCCAATTATTTGAATAGCTTGCCGTTTGAACCCTTTTACCTTCCAATAAGCACTTTAACGGTAATGAAAATATGCAAAAGTAAAAGTGTGGGGTGGTGGGTTGGTTTTTGAGTGGAACCATTGAGATAGAGAAAAGGTGTGGAATTTGAAGCATAAAAGAAAAAGCACCATGAAAAGAAGAAAAAAAAAATATGGGTCATAAACAATTATAATGGTTGATAGTGGTAGCTTGTACAAATTGCACCTAATGAATGGGGATGTTTTAAACAAATGAGGTGGAGTGTTTGGTTGGCACAACTATGATCTTTAAGTTTAATGTAAATGTATTAAAAGTGCTTAGGGAAGTTAGTCACTATATCTAAATATATCCTACCCGTCCCTTAGCTTACATTACAACCAAGTAAAGTCCTATTGATCTTAGACTGAATGGGCTCAATTAGTAAAGTATTACACTACGGGCAAGCCTATGGTGCATCTTTGTGGCATGTGAACGTTCTTTCTGAGAGTGAGCGAATTTTGTCTATCTTAGTTCCTACTTGTTCTAATTATCGTTATATGTGGAATTACTCTCTTGTGTGATGTGAGGGCATGTGATCCACAAAGGAAAGGTAAGTCTTGACTCTTGTATAGAGTAGTTTGAGTAAGTATAAATGTTGCATGGTACAAAAGGTTTGACTCTTGAGGTAAAGGTTGTTCACTACTAGGTGCAAATTTTTGTAAAATGTTCATGGTGTTAGTCGTTAAAGGAAAAGCTTAGAGAAGAAATTTTGACGGAGTGTGGTGGATTGCTCGAGGACTAGCAATGATTTAAGTGTGGGGTGTTGATAGTAGGCTATATAGTTGATATTTACACCTTAATATGACCATACTTTGTTGTTGTTTTATAGATAAATTGCCAACAAAATGCTCTAAATAGTGTTCTTTTGTTTAGCAGGGAATATTATATGAGAGGAAGCAACATGGAGTGTTTTGGAGGCGATAATGTGAAGAAAAACACCCACTCGAGAAGTACCCGAACACAAAGAAGCATAAATGGCCTGGGCAAGAAGGTCACTGCGACCGCGGTGAACTGCGGCAGGTTACTGAAGTGAGGCAGAAAGGTCAGCTTTCACCGCGGTTGGCCGCGACCGCGGTGCACTATTCACACAACTAGAAGTTTGAGGACCAAAGTGTAATTTCGGGGAAACTTTTGTAAAACCTTTATAAGCTTTAGAAACTCGCCCAATTGCAAGAGTTTTTCTATCTCCTTTTAATTCTTGCAATTTTACATTATGAACAATTTAGTAGTTTTCTTTTGTTTTGTTATGAGTAGCTAAATACATATCTAGGGTTGATGGAACCAATTGTTGGTTGAAGTTTTGACTCAAGTTGTTATAATCGAGCCGGATTTATGATATGATTGTTCAACTACGTTTTGTATGGTGATTAATTGAATAGGCCCTTGATTAATCGTGTCTAATTACCTTATATTGCTTGAGAAAGAGTATTAGGTTAGACAGCGGTTGAACAACACCACTTTTGGGTAATTGAAGAGATTCATTACTTGAACTTAAAAGTGGGTTTAGAGATAACAAAACTTTGGTGAGATACTTTAGAGTTGCATAACTATTGTCAGCTAGAGTAGTTCGAGAGAATACTCTAGTAAATTATTGTAGTTGATCGAGAGATAATTACGATAACCCATAGCTCTTAATCCTCATAGAGTATTATGGCGAGACTATAGCGGAAGAGTCAGGACCTAAACTAGCAATTGGGAAAATCACTGCCCTAGACCTTTTTACTATTGAATTATCTTTGTTTTAGCTTACCGTTGTTTTTAATAGTAGTCGAAGTAGATAAACAAAAACTCAATCGTTATTGATCAAAAATCTTGCATCTAGAGATTGATTGAGTTGATAATAACATTGCCGAAGAGGGTAATAGATAGGTTAGTTCCCTGAGAATTCGATTCCGGACTTAAAAACCGGATTATATTTGCAGCGACCGCTTTGTCCTTTAAAAGGCATAGCTGGGCGTTATCACTATACATCTGAAACAACCAATTTGCTCTCTTCGTCACTTCCTATCACGTGACATGCATATATATATATATAACTGACTTGGTGATTTGTTTGATTAATTACTACTCGTAATTACCTAATCTGGTAAGTAGCAGCAGTAAAAGTCATGAAACTACTCAGGCAAATAATCGTACAGTTCTGTATAAGGACAAAAAAGTGAATGAATGGATTGAATCTGCCTCTCTAATTTCTTTGAGGATATTTACAATGTTTCGTGGATCCTATGCAAAGTAAAGAATCTAACATAGTTTGCAAGTTTGTGGTGCAGTGTTCTCCTGCTGCCTCTAATTAATTTTCTTTCATTTTGGTCAAGATGGTGTGGCAAAAAAATTATAAACAAACAAAAACTTCAGCTCTATAACTGAAGTTTCCCAGTTACAAAGACGGAAACTTCAGCTAGAGAGCTGAAGTTTCCCAGTTACAAAACAAAAATTTCAGCTCTAGAGCTGAAGCTTACAAACAAAAACTTCAGCTCTAGAGCTTAAGTTCGACAGTTACAAAACAAAAACTTTAGCTCTAGAGCTAAAACTTACAAATAAAAACTTGTCAGTTACAAACAAAAACTTCAGCTCTAGAGCTGAAGTTCGACAGTTACAAAACAAAAACTTCAGCTCTAGAGATGAAGCTTAAAAACAAAAACTTCAGCTCAAGAGCTGAAGTTCGCTAGTTACAAACAAAAACTTCAGTTCTAGAGCTGAAATTCGCCAGTTACAAAACAAAAACATCAGCTCTAGAGCTGAAGTTCGCCAGTTACAAACAAAAACTTCAGCTCTAGAGCTGAAGTTCGACAGTTACAAAACAAAAACTTCAGCTCTAGAGCTGAACTTCAGGCCCAGCTACTAGAATGCTGAAGTTTTGCGTGATTGCCTTTGCTACTTCAGCCCCGTATGCTGAAGTTATGCGAAAAAACGGGTATGCTTGCAATTTTTTTTGCAAAGCGGGCACAAGTTAAAACGTGACACAAAAAGCGGGTATAGATGCAAATGACCCCAGTATTGTGAATCCGAATATTCTGTTCTTAATTCGAGATAAATTTTGTAAAGCTTTCTTGTTCTATACTATATTATATTAATCAGTATCAAACGAGCTAAAATAATTCTTATTTTGGTTCATTGGCACAGTTCGATTCAATTAGCTTACGAATTTATAAGCAAATTGATTTATCAATACAAAAAGACCAAACTAGATATTTCAATCCAATTTTGATCAATGATCATCTCGATTGGAGCTCATTAGACCCCTGTTCCTAAAATATAAATTAAGAAAAATATAAACTAGATTTAAATCTCGATAATCTTATTGATCAACTTGACTGAATTCATGCACAACCCTAAATAACATTAAAAAGTTGAACCTAAAATACTACACTACTTGTATTATCTTCTTTTAATGGTGTTTATCCGAAATGGAAAGAGAAATTTATCTTTCTTCTTGTCTTAAATGTCTAAGACGGTTTCGTAGATGTATCTCTTATTACACTTTAATATTATAGATTTAAGTTATATAATTGATATGTAAATTAATGATCTTTTAACGCTAACAATAATTTTATTAACATATGATAGCAAATTAATTAAGTACCTTTTAACTAGGTAATCTTATACATAATTTAATATATAAAAAAAATTAATCGTCAGTATATAAAAATTAAACTCTAACATTATATATAGTCATAATAATTGAAGTAAATGGAGTCAGTAATGTTTATCGATAACTTTGGACGAAGGAAAATAAATCACGTCATTGAGGTCAATCATGGGTATGGAAACCTAATTGCTTTTCTACAAATTATTGAAGAGATTTCCAAAGCTTTACTACAGTATATATATATATATATATATATATATATCACATAATCAAATTCATATATAAAATCTGACCCCTAAAGTGCGAGTAAATTTCACTTAATCCCCTTAACTTTTAATGGTTGGGAAACAAAGCCCCTTCACCTTTTGAATGGGAGGAACAATCCCCTTTGAACAACATTTTCGGACGAGTTTTAGAATTTTAATTAAAGAAAAAAAAAAGTAATGTTGTAATTTTGTTTTATTTTTGCTTTCAATAAACAAAGCATAGACCATTGGTTCACAGTTGCTAGGAGGTCGAGGAGGTATGGAACTAGTTTTAAATTATTTGTCCTCAGTAATATCACAAGTTTCTCTCTATTTTCGAGATACAACGTAAAACTAAATAGTAGTATTATTTCTATAAAATATGGATTGTGTTTGTTAAACTTAAAGATAGCTTCTTTTAAACTCGGATAATGGCTATATTTATTATGTTGCAAGTCAATTTTTTGCGGGAACATAGCTCCAACTAATTACCATCCCATGGCAATGTGGCTTCTTTTAGCTCATTCAGATGCATTGCATAAACTGATCTAATCAAGTTTCCATATTTTCATTGCATTATTACTGAGATACTGAGATTAGACCCTCCAATATACCTTTATCGCCTCATTACTCACATGAAGATTAATGTACCGTGAGAGGATATGTTGAATCAATACATACAATGTTGTTAACACCAGGAAGATCCTATGGTATGGAAGGAATGACAAGTTTAAGCCGGAGATGTTGAGGTAATGAAGGGGAAATAGAAGGACTCAATTTCAAGCTTTAGCCACTGAAATGGAGAGAAGAGTGTGTGTGCCTGGAGCAGTTTCATTTGCCTGAACTTAAATAATTCTCTAACTGGAAAATTGAGGAAGAGGAAAGCTTGAAAGCAAGCTACAATTAAAGACTCATTTAGCAGAATAAGCCTTTGAACTTGACAAATTGTGTCACGACCCAATTTTCTACTGTAGGTCGTGATGGTGCCCAACATCGCCGTTAGGTAAGTCAACGGTGAACTATCAATTTAATTATTTATTTTTATTACTTTTGAAATCGTGAATATTGTTAGGCGGAGACATGAATGCGCTTAGAAATTATGAATACTTAAAATATTAGTAGGATATAAAATAAAAGAAGAAATATCAAGTCGAACCATAAATAACCACTAGAGTATCCCAAAATCGGTGTCACAAGTGCATGAGCATCTAATAAGAAGTACAATCATAATACAATATTTGTCTGGAATGTAAATAAGACAGGATAAAGTAAATAGTACGATGGAGACTCTGTGGGTTGCGATACGTAGCCTGAAATCCAGCTCACTATAAAGTCTCCTCAGCGCCCGCGCCTACGCGCCAAGATGACCACCAAATGAACCTGTCAGATCCAGCACATTTAGTGCAAAAGTGCAGCATGAGTACGTAAATCAACGCGTACCCAGTAAGTATCTAGCCTAACCCCGAAGAAGTAGTGATAAGGGGTCGACATCAACACTTACTAGAGGTTCAATAAATCAATATGATAAATCGTAAGCAGATATGAAGCACAATAGCAATAATGAGATAAAACGATAACCAACATATTCTTTCAAAATTCTTTGAACGATATATACTTCTCAATCCCGTATCCTATCTCAACAGCTCGGAAAATATCAAGTGACAATATCAACAGAATGAGGAATACCATATAAAATGCCAGGCATCAGTGGAAGTATAATCTCGTGAATATTCGAACTGCTAGCGATATAACGCACGATTATGCCGAGGTCGTACGGCCCAATTCCAAATAATGTGTACACTGCCGAGGGTCGAGCTGCACGAACCATAGATGCATCTATTATACTACCGAGGCGTTCGGCCCGCTCCACAAGAAAAGAAGAAACTTATCGAATTACGAGTCACGTGCTTACAACACAGATACAGGTGCATAATAATGAATATCCCCCTTTACGTTTATCAAATATCTTGGCAACAACTCAAAGTGATAAAGCTCGGCCTAGTATATATATGTTTCTAAATCAATTTCAATTAGTTAAGCTAGCAAAATGAGTCCAAACAATTTAAATATTACATGATAAAGTCCTAAGTTTACTAGGACATAAATATGTTTTGGCTACGTCTGGACTCTCGTAATCTCGTGTGTATGTAGCACCCATAACTAGTAGCACATAACAATTACATCACCTAGGGAGTAGTTTCCCTCTCACAAGATTAGACAGGAGACTTACCTCACTCTGAAATTCTATAACCGGCTCCAACGTCTCTCTAACACCTCAAACCAATGCCCATCGATACGAAACTATTCAAACAAGGTGCAAATCAATCAAAATATACTACGATGCGTATAATTCAATAATTTATAATGATTCTCAACTCCGCTCGAAAAGTTAGCCAAGTCAACCCTCGGGCCCACGTGTCCGGATTCCAAAAATCATTGAAAGTAATTATTACCTATAACTTATATAGTTTATATTCCGAAAATCATCCAACTTTGTCCATGAATCGACCCTCAAATTAAAGATTTACCATTTCATAACTTTGGGGCTCAAAACCCCAATGTTTACAATCCAAATACGGATAAAAATGATAACTAACGAAAATAATCATGGAAAATATCAAAATAAAGGTCAGATACTTACCCCCCCCCCCCTGTTGAAACGACAACAACGCCGTAGAGATCACCTCAAACGGAGCTCTACAACTCAAGATATGCTCAAAATACTAAAATGCTCGGTTTTTCTATTTAAATACTGTCCAGGCAATTTTTGTTCTTTGCGTTCGCGAAGAACAAATTTTCGCGTTGACCGGTCAACCCAAATTTCCTTCTTCGCGTTTGCGGGACCTCCCTCGGGTTCGCAAAGTACAAAGTTCGCACCAGAAATCAATAATTTTTCCTGACACGAAAATAGTCATAACTCTCTCGTATGACCTCGGAATTCGACAATTCTTGTTGTTACGGTTCCGTAATTACGATACGGATCTAATGGTTCAATCCAATCACAAATCAAAGGTCGTTTTCTCAATATGGTACCCTTTATGTCCAAAGAAACGATGTTGAAACATCAAATAAGAGCGTGATACAACCCAAACACATCTGAAACACACCCGAGGCCCCCGGGACCCCGTCCAATTACACAAATCAGTCCCAAAATATAATACGAACCTACTCGAGATCTTAAATCACATCAAACAATATCAAAACCATGAATCGAAGATCAAATCCTCCTTTTAACTTTCAAACATTCAAACTTCGACGAACGCGTCCGATTCATACTTAAACATTCCGGAATGACGCCAAATTTTACATACAAGTTACAAATCACGATAGAAACATATTCCAAGGCTCGGAACCCCAAACGGACATCGATAACACTAAAGTCCACTTCAAACCAAACTTAAGGAATTCTCAAACTTTCAAAATGCCAACTTTCCATAATAAGCGTTGAAATGCTCCCGGGCCACCCGATACTCAACCCGAATACATGCCCAAGTCCGAAATCATCATACGAATCTATTGGAATCTTCAAATTCCGATTCCGAGGTCGTTTACTCAAAAGTCAGAACTTAGTCAATTCTTCCAACTTAAAGCTTTTGAATTGAGAATTTTCCATCTGAATTAACTCTGAACTTCTCGTAATTCTATTCCGACTATGCGTACAAGTCATAAAACATGAAGTGAAGCTACTCAAGGCCTCGAACCGCCGAACAATGCACTAGAGCTCAAAACGACCGGTCGCATCGTTACAACTTGAGTTTGCATCTTTTCTGCATTTGGGAAGCGTTTATGCTTGTTTGTTGAACCTTTAAGAAAAAGAGAAAGAAAAAAAAGTACAAATAATACTTTTTTTTCTTGAATTCTTAGGTTCACCGAAAAATGTTATATACGGGGGTTATCTTCCTCATTCAAAACATGAAAGGGGTATTATTTACTCTTTCCCAGCCACTAAAGGTTAAGAGGGTTAAATGAAATTTATTCCTAAAGTGCCGATCCATGTGTTGACAAACACGTTCGTCAACAAGAGTTCCCGTGTGGGAGATATTCAACACTTCATTTTCAGGTACTTTCGTTGGGGGATTGAGTATTTAATTACCGGGTTCAATTGAATTTAATATTTTCCATACAAAGTAAAAATGTATATGTGAAAATCACTAAAGAAAATTTAAATAATATTGTATATGTATTTTTAACCCAAGATATATAAAATGTATTGAGTTTAGTGGTAAAAACTTAAAGATTAAACTCATGAAATAAAAATTCTATATCAATCCCTAAGTACTTTTGTGGCCCTTGATAGAAAGGCGTGGAAATCAAAAATTAGGGTAGAAGGCTAATAGGCAATGGCGACTATATCCTTTTCTTACCTGAAGGATCAATAGTATTCTCATATCTTCATATACTTAGACCTATATTGTTACTAGTTACTTCTTTGGCTTTAGTTTTCTTGTTATTTTGATGTTGTTTCCATATATAGTAATGTTTCGTGATGTTGTTTCCTTTTCATGGTTTATACACTATTATTTTCTTTTCAATAAATGATGTGACTATGCTTCTCCTGAGCCGAGGATCTATCGGAAACGATATTTTTATCTTCACTAGGTAGGAATAAGACTGCGTACACACTACCTCTCTAAACTTGTAGGACTGTATCGCGTTTATTATTGTTGTTGTTGTCTCTGAGTTCTTTATTAGCACAGATAACCCCTTTCTCGTTGGTTTTATTATAGTATGGTATCTTTGTTCATATTTGATTTTGTAATGTTTCTCATTCCAAGTTGGTTTCTATTTAATTTAGAGCATAAACTTGACTATCTTTTTCAAATTGTGTGTAAAACTGTTGTTTTCTGTTTGTAGTAATTTTGTTTTCTTTTTTTCTTTTTTCTTTTTACTTTTTTAACACTTGTTTGGACAAAAGAAATCCCACACGAAAATGACTTGCTTTCCACATTCCAAAGAAATGGTTTCTTGTGTCTATTTCTGTTATATTGCATTCACATGCATCATTTGGCAAAAAGAAAAATAATTTGTTTTCCAAGTCTAGTAATTTTTTCATTCTTTTTAGCGTTACAATAATTTGTATCATAAATGGTTAACCCTTTTCTTTAACATAAAATAATGAATATTCTTTTTTATAGTTTACATTTGTTGTGTAGTTTGCGAGCTAAAGCATAGTGAGCAAGTTACTCAGTGTGCACCCGAAGAGTAGTGGCTGCGAGTTTTCCTATGAATTTTCCAAAAAACAAAAAAGTGGAAAATAAATAAATTACATAAATTAATTTGTTACCCCTTTGTGACTTTTTGCTCTCATCACAATACAACTCTTTTCTCTATTATTGTCACCTAATTACCATAATTGGTAATTCTGTATTTGTTCACATTAGGCTCTATCTGTCCTGAGCATTAAAGACGAGAGCAGGTAACGACCATCTAAAACCATTCTTTTCTAAATTGAAAAATGTCACACCAGAAATATTTTATTTTTTTTTGGTGCACACACCAGAAATATATTCTAAAATATAACCGACCTTTTATCCACACACATTCTTTCGGAAATCTATAATATAAAATAAATAAAAGTACCATAAGACGCATTAAAATCAATTCTCTTGCAAACTCTCTAGTGTACAAAATATTTTGTACTCATGCATGCTTGGAAGAAGAGTGGCACCTCTAATAAGTGTGATAAAAATAGTTTATTCTAGTGCAAGCATTTGTGTATACTTTCACGGTTCGAACACGTGACCTATCAAACTCTTTATTTTTAATTAAATAAACAAAAGTACCTTATAATGCATTAATTAAATAAATAAATAGGACTCCCAAACATTCTCTTCCAAATTATTCAGATTCAATAAAATAAATAAAAGTACCATGTGACGCTTTAAATCAGTTCTTCAATTTCAACTACCGTATGATACATGTTTCCAGTGATTAATTGATAGGTCAGTGAAAATTAGAGTCATTAAAATAACGAAAAAGGGTCTGAAAATGGTTTTAAAATATTTCCAATTGTACTATTTGGCCACCTCAATCCCTATCATTATACTATTATTTGTAAAGGTCCCTCATTTGAACGGCCCTCCACATGTCACAACAAAATTACTCACTCCCCTTTGTTCTTAAAATTTTTGCATTCCTATACACTATTTGAAACTTTATTACTCTACTAAAGTTTCAATTTAATTACATCCTATATACAAATTTACCAATCATATACACTTTAGGAATTAAATGAGTATCCCTTTATATTAGGAATCAATTATTTCTCATCCTTATTCTCTCTCCCTCTTGTGCTCTCTCTCTCTCTCTCAATCCCTAATTCCAGCAATGTAGAGTAAAGGAAAAGAAAGCAGCAATTCCATCATTGACAGCCATTAAAAAGCTTTTTTGGCTGAATTTCATATTGAAACTCGAAAAAGACGAAGACATGACATACATTATACTTACAAAATTGTAGTAAAGTTGTAGTAAAATTTTAGATAAATTGTATTCTATTGTTTATATATTTTTTTTTTATTTAAATATTGTATGAAAGTTGAACAATATTGTATTTACGTGGTATTATATTGTAGTTGTATATAACTGGGTAGAAATAATTTATGAAAGTCGTAGATAAGTTGTAGATAAGTTGTATAATATATAATTAGTTGTATGAAATTTATTTTTACTATGTATAAATCAGATACAAAATATACAAAAGACATATTGTATAAAATTTGTATAAAAATTATATTTAAGTTGTATGATATTGTAGTTATATTTAACTATGTAAAAATAATGTATGAAAGTTGTAGATAAGTTGTATGAAATTTATTCTTACTATGTATAAATCAAATACAAAATACACATAAGACATATTGTATAAAATTTGTACTTAAGTTGTATGATATTATAGTTGTATTTATCTGTGTAAAAAATATACAGTAGTAAAGTTTGATGAAAATACTTTTAAGTCTATTATAACCACTGTTATTTCCACTTTACTCGTTTTAAAATTTAAGTATAAAGAAGATGATTTTTTCCATTTTGCCTTACTGTTGGTCAGGATTTTCAATATCTAAATTACATTACACAGAAAATATTTGATGAGGTATTTGTGTTGAAAAGTGGAAGAAATAGGCGAAGGAAGATGCCACAAAGGCGTTCTGTCAAAGTAGCCAACGGTGATTTGTTGTCTCTGTTTCAAGAAGAGAACTCACAAATACGGAAAAAGGATTGATTGAAAAAGGCAGAGAGCCTTTGGATAATCAACTCATGTCTCCTCAAATGCAAAGTTCCCTTTTTTTCTTTCGTTATTACTGGGGAAGATAGCAGTGCAGTCACAATACAGAAATAACAAATTGATCGAAAAAGTAAATTACGCTGTAATATCTAGAGCCGGGAAGATGTAACTGAGTAGACGGCAAAAAAAGGAAAAGCGGAGAGGAAAAAAAAAGAAATATAGTGTAACTAAATCCCTTAATTTAAGACACTAATGATGGATTGTATATACCTTGTAAGCAAACTTCAGTTAGGGCGGGTAATATGCAAATCTAGAATAATTTTGGTAAATAAGTTTCAAATATTATATAGGAATAAAAAAAAATCCCTAATTTCTTTACCCTATTCATCTAAATTAGCCCACTAACCGATCCAAACCAACCCAATAACTTAAAAGAAACCCCAAACATATTTATTTTTTTAAAAAAGAGAAATTTTCATAAAGCACTATCTTTTAGTGGTAATTAGCTATCTATAGATACCATTTGCTATATTACGGATTGTAGATACGTTTTTTGTTGTTATAAGATGTATTAGATGTATTTAAGTTACTGTATTCATGAATACAGTACCAAAAATAGGCGTGAATCAGGGAAGTCAAGCTAATCAGTTGTTGTAGTCGCCAGTATTCATGGCGTGAATGTATTCGGCTGTATTTGACTGTATTCACGGCGTGAAACAGGGGATTACACTGTTTTTAAACGGAAAGTGAATCAATTAACATAATAGACTCCTAATATAACTCAACAAACTCAATTATAACATACAAATTTTGTATTTCCATTTATAAAAAAGATTCTCAACCGAAAAATACCCCAAAACATAGCAATCTGCAGAGAAATTATATAATACATCTTAATACATAAATTATATTAATTAAAAAAATATATGAATACATTCATGGCATATAGCGAGACGGTGAATACAATGAATACATAGAATACAGCGGGATACATTGAAATACAATAAAAAAAAGACAGTGAATACAATGAAATACATGGAATACAGCGAGATACATTGAATTACAATGAAAAAAAGACAATGAATACAATGAAATACATGAAAAAACAGCGTGATACATTGAAAAGACATTGAAATATATTAACAGAAAATCAAGTTGCTCAGCCCCAAACTCCGTCGTCTTTTCAAGAACAAACTCTAATTTCCGACAAATTCGTCGTCGAGCAATGGTGGCAGAATAAGGTGAAGAAGAGCCAATCTTCGTTAGCTTTAGTCAGAACAAACCAATCTTCGTTAGCTTTAGTCAGAAGAGCCAATCATTGTTAGCTTTAGTCAGAATGGTGGCAATGGTGGCAGAACAAACCCTAATCTTCGTTAGCTTTAGTCATGTCAATTACAATAGCGAAGAAGAGCCAAAGCAACGTCCGATGGAATTGGAGAAATTGGAATCGGAGAGAACGTAGGTGATGTGGGTGAGAGGAATTTTGAGATTGAGCATCGTGTTTCCAGGAAATGGGGAAGAGAATAGCATGTATCAAAGTAGAGAGAGAAAGAAAATAGTGTACCTGAATAGCGTATTTAGTGGCTTAGGGGTAGGAGGTAACCAAAATTAGATATTTTGCTTTAAACATTAAAAGGTATCTATAGAATATAATTTTTTTAAATGGTATTTATTTAAAATAAATAAGATGTTAACCTTTGCTATAGGAGGTAAAAATTTCTTAAAAAGACACCCACTCGGCCGAGTTCAAATTTAATTTTGAATTGTTATTTCCACTCCGAATCATGTTACTATTTTTAGGGCATGAGTGCCTTGTCTTTCTAAATAGGGAAGAAAATTGCACCAGTTTACACTGTTTATATCTGGGCAAAAAAGTAAGCTATCGGAGCTCAATTCTGATCCACAGATTTTTTTTTGCTTTGGAACTTATAGCCTGTTTGGCCAAGTTTTTGAGAAATGCTTTTGGAAGGAAAAAAATGCTTCTGAGGAGAAGCAGGAGCAGTTTTGGAGAAACAGAAAAAAGTAGCTTCTCTCCAAAAGTGCTTTTCTGAGAAGCACTTTTGAGAAAAATACACTTAGAAGCAGTTTTCAAAAACTTGGCCAAACACTAATTACTGCTCAAAAGTGCTTTTCAAATTAATTAGCCAAACACAAGCTACTTCTCACCAAAAGCACTTTTTTAAAAAGTACTTTTGAAAAAAACACTTCTCAAAATAAGTTGATTTTAGAAGCTTGGTCAAACGGGCTATTAGTCTTCTTTTGGAGATATAGAGAGTTTAATTGTGTCCGGAGGCGGGACTACATATTTTCAAGGGGTGTCATGGTACATTTTTGCGAAAAATTACACTGTTTAGATAAGTGATTCTTTTATGTATATACTACATGTTGAATCCTGAGTCAATTACTCAAATGGTCACTCAACTATCCCAAATTATCTCCTAAAGTCACTTTTCTTTCATTTGTAACAACAAAGTCACTGAACTATGTCTATTGCACTCAGAATGTCACTCAACTAGATTTTTCAAATTTTGAATTGCCAAATACCTATTTTACCCTCTAAATTAAACATTTATCTTCTTTTTATTTTTTAAAATTTTTTTTAATATTAACAACAAAAATTCAAAAATTTATTTACATAATTTAGAATGAAAGAAAATAAAGGTTTGTAAAATATATATTCCATGCACGTTTATAAAAAAATTATTTAAATAAAGATATTTTTATAATATATATTATATATTCTTGAAAATTATGCTCAAATATATTATCATGCTTCTACCAACTTTCCAACGATATAAAGTTATGTCACCGGAAAGCAGGGAACTATTTGTATGGGTAAAATATACTATGTTAAGTCTTGCATGGAATATATAATATAATTGAGAATAATTTTCAAAAATATATAATGTATATTATAAAAATATCTTTATTTAAATAATTATTTATATTACGTGCATGTAATATATATTTTACAACCTTTATTTTCTTTCATTCTGAATTATGTAAATAAATTTTTGAATTTTTGTTGTTAATACTAAAATTATTATTACTAACAAATTATTCTAATTAATTTTTTCTACTATGCTCATTATTTTGTTATTCCAGCATTATATATGCTTAAATACTTTTTTTAATTTATAAGTAATATTTATTTATTCTATAGGTAAGTCCATAATGTAAATTAAAAAGGGAAAATCATAATATTAAAAATTTAAAAAAATAAAAAGAAGATAAATGTTTATAATTTACAGGGTAAAATAGGTATTTGGCAATCCAAAATTTAAAAAATCTAGTTGAGTGACCTTCTGAGTGCAATAGGCATAGTTCAGTGACTTTGTTGTTACAAACGAAAGAAAAGTGACTTTAAGAGATAATTTGGGATAGTGAGTGATCATTTGAGTAATGAACTCGTTGAATCCTCTTGACTTCTACGTCTATATACTTTTTTTTTAAAAGAGAAAAAAGAAACAACAATTATGTGTGCGTGGAGGAAGGGAGTGGGGGAAAGAGGGGAACAATGCAATATTATGTGTTACAAAATAATTTTGTCGAAAGTCAAAGAAGCATGAACATAATTAAAGTTACAACATATGACAAACACATGGATTATGCTGTTTCCTTCTCAACGCAACCAATTTAAGACAAGATTACTAGCATTTATCATCATGTTTTTTTTTTTGCTGACAAATTTCAAATAAGAAATAATGAAAATCATGCCAATTTTGCCTCATTAATTCTTGTAATATGTTCAAAATTCCGAACTGTAGACCATATTATTGGTGGTGACCTAAGTGTTCCTATATGTTTTAATTTGGAGGTCGTGGTACTATTTACTTGTGTTAGTAAATAGTAAAATGGAATTCTGAATTATCTTAATAAATGATAATATCACATCTCTAATATCTTAAACTTTTAAAATCAATTCACATACTTTAGCATGATATTAATAAGATGAAGAATTAACCTAAATAGACAACCCAATTGCTTAAATTAAAAAGAGTTGCAGATGTATAATATATGTATAATTCATATGTACAACCATGTATAATATATGTATATCGAATAGGAAAAGTAAACAGTAAATTCGACTGATTATTTGTGAAAAAATGAGACCTTTAACTCGAGTCACACAATCACTTATCAACAAAGATTTTTTCACAATTTTTTTTCCAATTTATACTTTCATTTAGATAGTTTCAATCTGCAAAAAATTTCATTACAACGTACAATCTAATGTTCATGTATCTAATTCAAGTCCTCTTTGTCATTATTATTTCTTCTAGCCGTCCTATACATTTATAGGTTAAAAAAGATATAAAAACAGAAGCCTAAGCAAAAAAGTCAAACAAAATATTTTACTTGCTTGATTTCAAGAACCACCAGCGAAATAAAACATTTGATTGTTCTCACTGATATTACACTAGGTTTCCTGTTAAAATCCTCTCAATTCCTGAGTCCTTGACTTTACAAAAAAAAAAAACACTTTTCCTTTAATTATGACAAAAATTGGAGTGAGTCAAAGCCACATCACATAATAGGGTCCATTTTGATAGTATAACTTATCAGAGTCTATTAATGAACTAGCATAGCTTGTGAGAGACAACAATTGACCAATTCATATAACACATCACCCTTTTCCTTTACAATAACTTCTCTTTTCATCACACCACTATGTGGGGTTGATATCAAACTAATGACTTTTTGTTGATGATTTTGATGCCCGATCAACTTGAATGTATCTCGACTAATTTCATAGAATACCTGCTATTATTCACCAATATAAGTACTAGATAATTTTGTCCACCAAAATTTGGATAAACGGAAGAAATCATAAAGTGTTATTACTTCCGCTAAAATTTGAACCTAAGATCTCATGATTCTCGATTCATCTAGTATTTTTTTTATTTATTTTTTTTCTATTCTATATCTTTCCTTTCGAGGGGGTGGTGGCTAGGTGAGGGCAAAGAAAATGTATCCATGAGAGAAGGGCAAAAAAGTTGTTTTAAAAGCTAGAAGTCAAGAGTGGGAACATTTGATGGCCCATTGCTCCCCATTACTTTGCTGGATTGAAAATTTTGTACTCTAACTTAGAAATTATATGGTTGACTTCATGCCTAATACTCATTAATCATTATCCTGCTGATGCTGAAAAAGAACAACAGAATTCGAAATATAAAGATTGGATTACCTAAATTTTTGCATATGATTCAAATATTTTATGATTTTTTTTATAAAAAAAATATTTATTTAAAAACTACATAAAGAAATACCATAAACCATATAAAAAGTCCTTTCAAACTTTCATAATTGAAGATACTTATAAAATATTTGAAGGAACTTTAGTCAAGGAAAAATTTGTTCGACTGTTACAAAAAATTGGACCATGAATATCTATTTTTTTCTTGTACTGTTCGCTTTCAAATTGCTTACAGTATGATGACTGTAGGTTTATACATAGACCTAAGTGTACCCCAAAATCACCAACCCATATTGAGCCCAATACAAAATCATCCAACCCAGAAACTAAAGGGGAGAAATTCAAAAATAGTCAGATTTACAAGTGGTCATTCAAAAATAGCCACAGTTTCAAAAGTAATCGAAATTTAGTCATTTTTTATGTAAAGATAAATCTGAACGAAAATACTGTTCAAAATCCAGAAAAATACTGCAGCATAATATACTGGAGTTCCAGATTCAATTATAGTTGTTCTCGCTAAAGCCCGATCTGATCCCGCTTGAGCGACAGGGAGAAATCCTGATCTTCCAATTGCGTCAATACAATAAGATAGATGCCTGAATCGCTCCGCGGCTTTATACACCCCAAAAAAGAATGAATAGGCGAGGCGCCCAGATGGAAAAATTACGATAGAAATAAAGCTTGGAAATGAAGGATGCGCTCGTGGAAACAATGAGATCATCAATATAAACTATAAGATAGACTTGAATGTCTGTCAGACCTCGCCCAAGGAGTGGCAGATTTGGATGGAGTCTCGCTTTGATGCTGGGGAGATGAGATCTATAGATCTGGATAGAGTCTCGCTCATAGAGGAAGAGTACGTGCGCTAGCGCGCTACAACTTACGTAGTTGATCGGATCAGATAGCCCTTCCTTCGGGCAAGCAACCAAACCCGGCAAACTCCAGTATAATATACCGGTCTAGCATAATATACTGGAGTTTGGAGCACCGGTGCTCCAGTCTCCAGTATATTATACTAGAGACAACAAAATATACCGGTCCAGCATATTATGCTGGAAGTTCATATACAGGTGCACCGAACTCCAATATATTATGTTGGACTGGTCTCTGTTGCAACAAAATAGCGGTTATTTTTCATTGACTTGGTAAACGCTGGTTATTTTTTAATGACCAGTCCGAAAACTGGCTAGACCGTGCTATTTTAACAAACTAAAGGCCTAAATGATCCATGTAGAGCCCAACACAATACTAACCCAAAGTATACAGCTCTTGACATTATTCTCAAAGCTCAAATCCGAGATCCATAGCCTATGGTTGAGGTTGCAACAATCCCAATCATGTCCCTTGGCTAAGGAACCATTTCAGTATGACATATAGTGGTGGCAAAATGGATAAAATAATAGTTACTCACCCATAATATCTATTATATAGTGGTGGCAAAATAGATAAAATAATAGTTATGGCAAAATGGATAAAATAATAGTTATTCACCCATACTATCTATTATATAGTGGTGGCAAAATGGATAAAATAATAGTTATTCACCCATACTATCTATTATATAGTGGTGGCAAAATGGATAAAATAATAGTTATTCACCCATATTATCCATTAAAAAATGGGTACGATAATGAACTTTTTTTTTAAAATGGATCAAATAGGGTACAATAATGAACTTTTTTTTAAAATGGATCAAATATGGATAAAATCCATATTATCTACTTAAAAATAAATAACCATTGAATTTACTTTTATATTTGTAAAGACTCAAATTGGAGATTTCTCAAGTACAGAAGACTAAAAATTCTCCCACCAGTGATATTATTCAAGAAGCTATTGATAATACGGATATCAATATTATCCACAGGTTAACCATTTTCTTTCTATATTAAATATGAGTCAGGTCGAATAATTATACATTTTTATAATACCCATTTTCAACCCGCCCATATCTGACTCCTCGTCCATTTGCCACCCCTAATGACATAAAAGCTGATAGTAGTTGAGCTAACATCCAAACCTCCCCACCCACCACACCACCTCCCCGGCTGACAGTTGGTTTGAGGTATCATTTGATCCTATGTTTTTGCAATACAAATCTTCCTTCCGGTTGCTTTATGCTACAAATCTGGTATAAAAGAAAGATTTAAGTAAAATATTTCGCACCCTTCAAATGATAAAAAGACATGAAATCAAAACTCTCTTTACCATACTTAAAACTTTAAGCATCAAAAATAGGGTGAACAAAAAAAATAAGTTATCAAACTTAACAGTGTATAAGTTTTATAGGTAAACTGTACTATATCATTCCCTGAGATGTATCAATTTTTTGAATGACAACCAATGCAAAACTAGGCCACTTAAAATAGGACAAAGGAATAGCAATGATAGATACCTCAATATCATGCCTTTGATAAAAATCTAAGGTAATTGTACCTCGCAAATCCTATAAATTACTGAAGACGCTAGGCTAGGTAACCGTCAGAAAGATGAAAAACAAAATCCGTGAACTGAAAAAGTAGAAAGCATAGCTTGGATCAGATATAGAAAACAAAGCACATGGCCTTGTTCTCTCAAAACATCAAAACGATCCCAATGTGTCAATGATATTCCACGATCAAGACATTGAAAGTTGTCACAAGCAAACTATACATTCACTAAGACCTTCAAGGGGGCATATAACTCATTTAGGAGATAGTTTCCGTTTTACCTTCCATTAACTCTCTGACTCTCCAATACGCTTAGACAATTTTTAGAAGTCTTGCACTTTTCTATGGTACACAAACCACTTCAAAGAACCATCAAAATGAAGATTAGGCATGAGAAGATCCTTGTTTGCTGTCATTAACGAGTGAACCAACTGTTTTAAACCAGCGCATAAGATTCCGATGGTCCTTCACATAGAGCCAAGCTTGTAGAAATGGAAAGAGGCTTTCATTAATTCCTCGCTCTTCAATGAACCTATGCAGCGCATCTCTCATTGCCTCATCAATATCTCTGCATTTGCATAAAATAAATCAGATCTTCCACTTCACAAAGTTTCCAAGTCTCAGTTGCACATTAGACCCACTGTTTAACAACAAAAGGCCCTCCACCACTTGACCTTTTTTGTGCATGAATAATGCATAAATACATCAGAGCAGAGTCATCTTGTTTGAGAACAAAGAAAAAATATAGAAACAAAACTCAATCGCACACAACATCCAAAAGAGAACAAGCCCTTGTGAAACTGGAACAACAATATCCTTTTGATTAATCAGAAACTGGAATAATATCAGACATTAAAAACTGGAAGTAAGCATTAAAACAGCAAGATAATTAAAATTCCACTCCGGTTGATCTAAACATCTAAACAGCTCAGTTAAAAGAGTTGAGAAAAACCAGTTATCCTTTCATTGACAACATACAAATGCACAGATCGAAGAGAATGGGTTTTAGCAAACAACATCTTCAACTAAGAAAACTTCGCCTTGTAAGCAGCTTCAGCAGGTGTCTATGATCCATGTTCACAAACTGTTGATTTCATTGCTCAACAAAGAACCTCTAGAAAAGTAAATAATTGATTTAACAGAATTGTGTGAACCCACCCCAAAACACATGAAACAAAGAATGACCAAATTCCGGATTCATCCTAGGCTGACAGATATCTCACTTTTCCTACCCAGTTAACTCTTTTACTCCTACATATTCTCTTTCTTTAACTCTACTCAAAATGATCAGGTACCAGCACCATGCACTGTTTATAACTTTGATTATTCTAATTATCACAACCGATTTAACAAGTCTACGTTTCTGAACATGTGTCTCCATGAAGGTCGGCAAACACCCTAGATAAACCCCCATGACAGCCAAGAGGAACAGATCCCTTAAACAACAATAGTAACATTTGTTTCAACACTGGCCATAAAAACCTTGTTTCTTCCGGTTCATCTAGTAAACTTTTGCAAACTGGGTGACCGAGAATAGCTCATAAGCTACTAGAATAAATTTTCAGATCATCAAAAAGCTTCACTATTTGCTCGGGTCAAATTCCTAGGTGGCTGCATCAGAGTTCAGAGTTGTTCACATCCAATCAACTCAAGACAAATTCATACTGCACCAGCACTAAAACAAATACTACTTTTGTTTTAAATCTTGACTAAGACAGATACTACTTGGCCAAGAATAGTCTTTCGGCCATCTACTTTGATATTACCCATATATTAAGGCTCCGGTGCTCACGCTTCTGCCTCATAGATATTTTTCAAGGCCAAGTACCCCTTTAGCTACCATTTCCATTATTGACTCTCATCCATCAAAGTTTTGGGAAGTTGAAAAGCAAAGATGTGGTGGTCAATGAATTGCATTCTCAAATTGTGTGGAAGAACCGAATTAACAGAAGCAAACACCCAAATAATTTTCAAATCAAATGTAGGGTTATGAAGTGTAACTGGAAGACCATTGAGGCATCACATCGTTACCTGGGTGAACCCAATTACCCAACGAGAAATCAAAAGAGAAAAAAAACCATATAAGAACCAGGTCGAAAAGTTAGATTAAGGAACAGATTGATTTAAGAAATGGGAATGGAAGGGAAGAATGGATAAGAAAGAATGGTGCATTTTCAAGTCAATCTATGTAATCTTACTCATTACTCTTTTTCTATTAGTATATCTTACTCATTGTTCTCATTCTGGTCATTCTACTTCATTTCCTTTCCATTCTAATCCAATCAACTCCTGATGGATAGCTTGTGATTGATTGTTATATAACCTTGTGTTGTTTTAGTTGGAACATCATTTATTCATTTAGTACAAGTGTCCATCTCCTTCTCTTGAGTCTTGATTAATGTGTTGAATCTTGACTCTCTTGATACCCCTACTCTGATTCTACACTGTTATCATGCAAAAATGCTTAATGCATATTCACGAATAGTGATAATACTCATGTAGATTCAGTTGAAAGAAACTTGAAATTCTCCTTGCAAAATAAATTTAAAAATATCCTACAGCGTGTTGTAATAGGTTATGATAGTTTACCCTAAATCATTCCTCTTACAAAACTCTGACCTAGATAAAGAAGAATAAGTAATCTAGGCATTTAAACTCCCAGGTGGCTGGCTTTGGTGCCCAGACGAAAAAGAATTCAATTTTACTTTCTTGATCTGAATGCTAGGAAGATATATGGTGTGTTTGCATCACTTATCTCTACAAGATACATGTTATCCATAATTTTCTAACTATCCTGATGGAAAGATATGGAATTGTAAGGTTTCAGGTTCAGGCTATGTTTAGTTCAGGTTCAGGATATTTTAAAGGAAAAAGAAACTATTTACCTAAATGAATGAATACATGGGTGAAATAAGATTTCTATCGACGAGAAACTGCGGAAACATGACAAGCAAACATAAATCAGCAGCTATCTATTGTATAGTGTACTCCAGTTGCATAGCAAGTCAAAAGCACTGCCCACCAAATAAAATGTGCCATTATTTTTTATTGTGTGCTTAAGAATTTTGATTATACTATCAAATATGGGACTCAAAAAGAAAAAATTCACTTTTGTATCAATTGGTGTCTCACTAAAGTAAGGAGCTTGAATTTTGACTTCCATCCATCCAAATCCAATCGCCTTTATATAGAACAAATGAATAAACAACTAGGTGATGGTGTCTGAATCAGTAGAAACAGACGGACAGCTAAACATCCAAATATAATCGTCGTATATACAGAAGAATGGACAGACAAGACAACTAGGTCATGATGTCTGAATGGGTAAAAATATAGCAGACAGCCAAACCCAACAGCATAAGAAGCATCGGAAAAAGACTTACTGAAAAACTGGGCCACTGTAATTGGTTGGAACAGCAAGAAACCCAGTAGACTCAGCCTTTGGCCTCAATGAAACCGAGTGTATTCCCAGAGCATCTGGATATAGCCCGCAAAGAAAATGCAGAGATTCCTTCTGTCCTGGCTTTGAAATATCAACATGTAGAAAAAGCTGATTGATACCATCCTCCTCCTCATCTCCACCACCTCCAGGAATAATGTTCGCCAACCGCATGACAGAGATACTGATTTCCTCATTTCCATGTGTTCGTCTTAGAACGGGACCACCTTGATCAAGTGCCCCCTTGACCACAGTGAATGGAGTAGGAGGGCTAACTTTCTGTCAATCACCCGAAAGATGCAAAAAGGAAATCAAAAATCACATTAACAGGAGTTGTCACAAATAGCAGCAAATCATTTGAAGCTTAAATAAAATTTAAAACTGAAGTTTGTAAATTCCATACTCAATGACAAGATATTGCTTCAGATTTAAGCATCACGACCTTCATTACAAGTGTTAGGTATGGGTGTCATCATCTATGAGGCTATCACTAAAAACAGTAACAAAATCAATTAAAGACAACAACAACAACAACAACAAACCCTGTGTAATTCCAAAAATGGGGTCTGGGGAGGGTAGTGTGTACGCAGACCTTACCCCTATCTCATAAAGGTAGAGAGGTTGTTTCCGATAGACCCTCGGCTCAAGGAACAATGGAGATAAGATAAAGCAGCCAAGTAGCAAACAATGGTAACATCAGAGAGTAGCTCTTCCAAATTTCAAGAATAGTCAAGATTTTGTCAATTAATTAAGTACAAGAACAATGAAACTACTGATGGGATTTTGGTGTCTGTTTACACTGAGCTTTCTACTTGAGGCATCAGCTTTGCAGACTAAAGGTTATAATCAGCATTCATATATAATGATGTACTCGTATGTTAATATTTGTACCCGAAGACAAGCAAGGCAAAGGATAGAGAAAAAGATATAAGTGACCAGAAATTCACCTGTTGCCAAACAGCAGTCAGTATTTCAGCATCAACACGATGAATATATTCAATTAAAATCAATTAAAGAATATATTCAAATTTCATTGATCGTTCCTTTTTGTTTTTCTTTTTTGGGTGTTTTGATAATAAATCTTAGATGATATTTTTCTAGGTACAAGAAGAACCGTACACTAAAACAAAGACATGGTTTACACTTTTCCATTGAAAATTTTCTTCCCACAACAATCCCCCATAATTATCTATTTCACTCACAAGCTCTAACAGATCCCAGAAGAACAAAATTGCCCCCAGCATCATGGCAACTTATTACATCGTATTGCCATCCCACCCCATATTTCCTAAGAGAAGAACTATTATAAATTTATAAGACTATCCTACACAGTTACTGCTAATCTCGAAGGAATACATATGTGAGTAGGAGAAAGTGTGTAAACACAAAAAAACTGTAATCCCTAACTGTACAACACTAGTCCCTTACTAGTATACCTGAGACACAAGCTTCACAATAGATTGAAAATTTGTGCCATAATGATGGAATTTCTGCATTATGGACACATGGCTTCGAATCATCTTTATGGTCCATAACTTAACACCACTGACAATCCAAGTCTACGAAAGCGACTTGCATAAGAACTCCCTCCTCGCAGTAAGTCTAGGAAGTAGACGCCTTAAAGCTAGTCTTATAGAAGTGCTCAAACATCTGGCTCCTAGAGACCAGCATAAAGGTCTAAAAATGAACAACTGATGTTCTGTGCTCCCTAAACCTAATGCAAACAGCCATGCTTCTTATTTCAACGCCATCTTGACCAATATTCACTATCACATCAACAGAAATCAAAAGAACTCATATCTAACACAACTTACAAATAATCCAATATCATTGCTCAAAAGCATGTAGGCTTGTGTAACTGTTAGTCCCTCGGCTTGATTGATTGAACATGGCATGGGCGTGACGAGGGATTTACATGATGCACCTCGGCACGGCCCTATGATGACGGTGGCATCATGTTGACAAGGCTATCCGACATGGGCAGGTGTTGATGGGCATGGACTGTGGCACGACGGCATGTGGCTTAGGTGCCAAGGCATGATAAGACCATGGCATTGGCACGGCCATGGCAAGGCAAAGACAACGGACAGCAAAAACATAGCAAGGGCCGGAAAAACTAAGGCAAACTAAGGCAGGGCGTGGCAAGGCAGATGGGCGCGGGCAAGGCAGTGTCATGCGCGAGCTGGGCATGCGACAGTGGCAAACATGCACGCAAGGCATGCTGCACGAGGGCATCGCACGAAAACATGATAAGAGATGGCCTGTTGGCATCAAAATTCAAAGGTTGCGCCCATGTAACACACATGCAAGGAAGTTGGGCAGTTTCCTGTTTTTCAGCATGAGTGGTTATGTGGGGCTATGGGCAGTTGTCTGTTTTGAAATTCGAAATTTGAATTCCTTTGTTGTTGGGGATGTCAACTGCTAGGTTAGGATAAGGCTGTGTGCCAAAAACGTTTGCTTATATATGCTTAGACTAGGTAAACTTGTGAAGGCAGAGTGTTGGTTGTCTTTGGTTTCTTTTTGTAAGGCTTTTGTATGTGGTTCTTTGTAGCACGAGTTTAATACAAAGTTGGTAAGAAATTCATGTGCCTTGTCTAATTTTTGTTGCTTTTTACATTCTAAGTATCAAACCAAAACGTGAGGGGAAAAGGAAGAGGGTTGAGTCATTGTCGTGTGACTGTCATGCAGTGTCAAAATGGAACAAAATTGACCCTGCAAGTAACCATCAAGCTTATGTGGCAGTGGCTATGTAGCTTGAGGCAAGATGCTAAATGCTTTTTATCACAGATCGCTCTTAGCTGCTTAGCTTGATATTCACTGCACCGAGAGAGAATTCAACCTCGTGTTCTTACAATTCAAAACAGTTGACTGTATTACCTATAGATGTTGTACTTGGGTGTATACACACTAGCTGCTACCAGGAGAACACTATTGCCAAACTGCATTCACCTTGCATGCATATCATGTTAGCTCACTAGGGCAATTACATACTTTCATTGTAACTGAATGAGTTGTCCATAGTTCAGTGTACCCTAAACCCTTAACGTTGTGCTTGATACCTTCTTCACTCACTCAAGAATTACTCAAGTATCTAGAGAACCCACCCAACAAAAACTAAAAGCAAAAATGTTTACTCTCCTTTGAGCCATCATCCTCAACTCTCTCTCTCTCTCTTAAGTTCTTAACCACCATTCTCACTTCCTTTATCATAACCACTTTTTAACTCATACTCCCTTTGGCCAACAAAGAATGACACATTTTTATATTTAGACATAATTTAACTTTAAATTTTCCATTTTACAATTAATGAGATAATTTATAGGCTATAGCCACAACATTATCTATGACTTGTTTAACTACAAGTTTCAAAAGTCTTTTCTTTCTTTCTTAAACTACATGCTCACTCAGACACACACATAAATTAGGGGACGGATGGACTAGCTTATATTCCACTGCTGCCCACTTTATGCAAAGAGGATCAATCACCTTCTCTTATCATAAATTTAACAAATTAACCCCAATCCTTCAATACAGTCTCCATATGCACACACACAAAAAAAATAACACACACCCGCGCGCGCACAAACAAAAAATCGCAGCACTGACCCCCATACACATAAGATTTAAACTTGGAAAAAAATTATCAAATTCTAACTTAAAGAGCAGACATTATTCAGTTAAATGAACACACACATATGAACTTCAGGGTGGTAGATTACCGGAGGAGGGGTCATTTTGGAGACTTCAAGATAGTGGTCTTTAAGGGACCGGAGAATTATACTGTTGACGGCTGAGGAAACACTCGACGACCGCCGCCATGCTATTGTGCGCCATGGCTGTTGTTGTTGCAGTGCGCTTCCGGCGCATGTTAGAGCCTTCCGCAACATTTTTTTTTTTTTTTCCTTCGAAGCTTTTGTTAACTCTGTTTTTAGTGCTTTAGGCCTTGGAGTTGGGGACAGAATAGTGGCGAGTGCCGATATTTCTCTTCTAGCCCTTGTTGAAAGTTCAGTTATAGGTCTATTACTTTAAAACCATACTTGGTGAAAAAACTTTAGTACAACATATCTATTTTAGAAGCTACCACCTTACAAAATTTCTTTTGGGGTTGGGAAGATTATGCGCACCTCGACTCAAGGGCGTATGCAATTTAGGGGCATCGGATTTATCTAAATCTAATTCTTTCAATAAGGAGTATGTATTTATATGTAAAATTCACAAAAATGCTATAAATAGTATATATGAACTCATAATTTTAAAAGAATAATGAATTTAATGCTAAAAATCTTAAAGGTAATCATAGAGTTTAAATTCTCATTAAGTACTCGCTGCCTTCCAACAGCATAGGTATCACGTAGTGTTTGTTGCCAAAAAATCCTTTCAATCTTATTTGAATTGATGATGATTTTGACTTTTTGAGGATGGTTTTGACAAAGACAACTCTCCAGTACAGGATGTTAGCACACAAATAATAGTAGATCTTTTACATTTAAATTTATCACTTAATGATAATTAATGGTTGGAGGAAATCGATTTCCATAACGATGGATTCTGTGGAAAATAGTTTATTTTTGCAATATCAATTTTGGATTATATTCTAGTGTTTAGTTGAGTATAAAAGCAGATGAAGTGTTATAACTGTACAAAGTGTACGATCGTATTTTGGTAGTACTTCAGCAATTTAGGTTGACAGTACTATTTAAATGTTAATTGAAGCAAATGATACGGAAAAGAGCTGGAAACTGTAATGAAAATGACTACAATTCATAGATTATGGGAAATCACTTTCATCCAGTTGGTGGAAAACATATACTTGGTGAAAAATTATCCAGATCTTAATGTAAGCAAACACTAGAAATACTTCATTATAGAAAACAATTTCCGACGTATAAAATACCTCTACATCTTTCTGTATAATACTATCTGTCGTCTGGTAGTTAATAGATATACACACAACATCATGAGCTAAAACAGATGCTACTGACTTCGCGCAGCTACAGGATACAGCCATTGGCAGAGAAGTTTCCTATACTCTTAAAGACAGAAGAGGGAAGTTTCTGTTGATCAATTTACCAGCAGATCCATGGAAAGATATATTTAGAAGCACTACCACTTCCCTCCTATTATACATGTAAAAGTACACAAAGCAAAGTTGACTAAACAATTTGGCGAACCAAGACCCTTCATGGCCCCCCCTACTCATACAAATACAATCATTCTTGACTTTTAAAAACTGTAAACAAAATTGTTACATTTGATTGCTGTGCTGTAATCAAATGATTAGTCTGTCTCCTGCCACTCGATATCTACCAACGAATCAATTATCTTTGCTTGTGGTTCTCATTTCCTTCTGTGTTTGTTTTTATTAATTTTCACAAACTTCCGGCCTGATTTGTCAGGGCCACTGCTACCCAACGAGAAGCTCCCTCCACCACCAAATTCTTGACTGCTTGATGCTGCAAATGGAGAAGAATTCTGAGCAGCAGCCTGAACTAGACTGCTTGATGCTGCAAATGGAAAAGAATTCTGAGGTGCAGTCTGACTCTGTTGGCCTCCAAACTGGAATGGATTAGGTGTTGAACCAAATGCAAAGCCACCTGGAGAGGGCGAGACAGAAGGTTGACCAAAGGAAGCTGCCGGTGCAGGAGCCTGCATAAGATCCTCAGCCATGCTGTCTTCCATGTTATCATTGTTTCCAGGGGACGCAGCAAAAGCTGAAGCAGAATTCCCAAACATGGGCTGAGAAGATGAATTTGTAGAAGAAGCTGAACCAAATAGAAAAGCAGAACCACTTGCGGCGCTGGGTGTTGCTCCAAAGACCACCGGAGAAGTGCTTGGAGTAGCAAAAGAAGATGAAGATGCTCCAAATGTAAACCCAGAGAGGGCAGAAGAACTAAATGGGGAAGTGAAGCCAGGAGATTTTTGGGGCTGCAAACTGGATCCAAAATTTCCAGCAGTGCTAGAGGCTTGTGAAGAGGCCGAAGTGGCACCGAAGGTGAATGGGCTAGCATTGACTGTGCTACCGGCATTTGTCAAGGAAGATGAAGAATTAGCACCAAAATTGAAGATGCCAGGAGTAGCACTAGTGGAGCTGTTGACAGCATTTGTAGGGGAAGTTGAAGAACTACCACCAAAATTAAATATATTGGGGGTAGTACTGCTGGAGATGTTAACAGCATTTGTCGAGGAAGCTGAGGAACTACCACCAAAATTGAATGTCCCAGGAGTAGCGCTGCTGGAGGTGGCAGGTACACTGGTTTCCGAAGCAGGAGCTGCAGAACTGGCACTAAAAGCAAATGCCAACGGGGCCGTGCCATTTATAGACCCAGTTAACCTGCCTGCTGCACTGGAAGCTGACGAACTAGCACCAAAATTAAATATTCCAGAAGCAGCATTGCTGGTGCCAACTAGGTCATTTTTCGAAGGAGAAGCAGAAACTTGGCCAGTAGTACCAGGCGCAGAACCAAACACGGGAAAGTTTGCTATGGATGGTGATGAAGCAGATGAACCGAAATGAGCAGGCATGCTCCCAGAGACGACAGAAGTGCCAGATCCAGCAACAGAAGTCTGTGCACTAATAAGTGATTCACCTCCTGTACTAAAACCAGAACCCTGAGACTGTGTACTACCTGTAGTAACCGCTGATATTACTGATGAACTAAAACCAGAGATACTATTTCCAGAGCCTGTAGCTGCAAAAGACGCAACCACAAAAGGTGAACTCTTCAAGTTGCCAAAAGTAGTTCCAGTCTCGGATTTGGCTTTCACGTCTGTAGTTTCTGCGGCGGAAGTTGTTGATGGTGCTGAAACTGTTTCTGAGGGAACTCCAAAGAAACCAAATTTGATAGGAGGTTCCTTGGAAACTGAGGATGCTGCACTGGAACCAAAGAGACTGCTCGCGGAAGTGGTAGAGCTGCCTGTTGTGGCACCAATCATACTCACAATGCTCGTCAAAGGGGCAAATATATTTGAGCTACTAGTAGAAATACCATTTGTAAAATTACCTGACAACAAGGCAGAGGTGGTTGAGATAGCAGGACTAGGAGCAAATAGTCCATTACTTAAACCTGAAGTGCTGGATGGAGCACCTAATGAGAAAATCCCACTTGTTGATATTGAACTTGATGGACCAGATGATAATGCTTCTAATTTGCCATTGCTGTCCACAGCCTTCTGTGAGTTATCCAGCTGAAAAGGATTAGGCCGAGCATCAGTTGGGCTGGACGCTAGATTGGATACGCTGCAGGCATTTCAACAAATTTCAGATGCACTTTCAGGTAGTATAAACAAGGGTGCACAAAACACACAAGAATGGACTGTTTTTCCAACTACTCCCTAACAGCTAACTAGTAAAACATTCTGAAACTTGTCATCATCTTCTCTCCACACAAACTTCAGCAACTGCTAGACCACACTCTTGGATGCAAAAGTTCTTATTTTTTTGCTAATCACGAGAAACAATTTCCTCCTGGGTTTACTCATCGACTACATTGAAAAACAAAACTAATACTCTTACATGGATTGATAGTGGATGAGTGATAATAAGAAGAATATTAGATACTTAAGACACATGAGACATCAGGTAGTGGCAGTGAACAAATTGTAAATGTCAGCATGATACTCGGCAATAATTTCTCTTCTTTCGTCTTTGTGCACTACAAATTCAGGGTTCAAGAAGCTTGAAATGACACCGAAATCATAACACAAACTTAGAACTAAGCATGCTTCATCACTTTTGTAATAAATTTGGAAAAAAAAAATACAAGCTCTCATCCACCTTAGAATTCTTCAGAACCTTACAATTCAACATTTAATTGCTCATCTTTTTGGTTGACTACTGACCTTTGTCAACCATTACATTTCAGAGTTATATTGAGAAATTAATTCGCATACCACATCTATTTCAGATAAAATAGTTTGCACTTTGCAGATTTAAATTAAATTTAAAAAGGGGAAAAGAACCAACATTAGTTCCCCGAGCCTGTTTGGCCAAGCTTCTGGGAGGTCAAAAGTGCTTGTTTGCCAAAAGTACTTAATTTGCAAATATGAGGTAGTTGGCCAAAACAGAGAAGTACTTTTGAGCAGCATCAAAAACAGGTTTTCTGCTTTGGGAAGAAGCTACAAATTCTAGCTTCCAAGAAGTGGAAGTACAAATTAATTTTTTCAAGACAAAAATACCCTTACCATAAAATTATATTTTCTAAATTTATCCCTTATTAATTTAACTTTTTACTTTTTTATCTTTACCATCCCTTTTTTTCTCTTTTTTATTTTTACCATATTTTTATTCTTCTTCTCTTATTCCTATTTGGAATAATCTCTTTACTATAAATAGATCTCTTCTTTTCTCTTCCGTGTTTCTTCTTTCATTCGTATACTATTACTCTATGAAATAACAAGGTTAATCACCAAATTCAAGCACTTTCGTCATTAGGTATGATTTCTTTTTTTCTTTCATAGTGTACCTATATTATAGGATCTCCAGTTTGTAGCTTTATTTAAATTTGTTTTGGCGTGCATGGTAATATAGTTAACATCATGCAATACTACCTAGTTTGTTATTTTGCCAAGAACCGACAGTGTTTTTCAAACATGTAACTTGTAAGCACATATGTTCCTACAAATATTATTGGTTTTATATACTTATATTTTATATTGATTAAAATCTTTAATATATTATTACTTTGTTTTTACTATAATTGCATAAAAATAAAAATAAATTAATTAAATTCTTTTATAATAAATATTAAAAAATTCTTTATTATATAATGCTAATTGTAAATTAAACTTTTACGATATTTTATAGTAATTTGGCACTCAAAAGTACTTTTTGGAAAGATTGCCCATGCAATATTTGCCAAATATCGCAAAAGGTACTTCTCAAACGAATTGACCAAACACAAACTACTAATCTTCAAAAGTACTTTTTCGAGAAGTACTTTTAAACAAAAGTACTTTTCAAAATAAGTAGTTTTTGACAGCTTGGCCGAACGGGTTCTGAATCAAGTGCAAACAACAGCTAGGAAATGCATCTCAAAAAACAAAGTGTTCCAGACACATATATATTGAGAAGTACAACTAGGATATCACTAGAAATAAGGTTGTCGCAGCAAGATATTTGCAACAGAAGGGAACAGATAGCTACAAACACTATTATCAGAACAAATAAATAAAAGCATCAGATGATAAAATGGTTAGAATATTGTTGATCATTTTAGGAGTATATTATAGCAGGAACTAACCGGCTCGAGCTTCCTGGCTTTGACCCAGTGACTTGGGTTGATGACGAAAATACAAATGGTGGAACCTTGTCAACATTTGTCTCCTTGTTAGACGCCGTTGCTCGTGATTGGGAACCTGCACTAGGCAGGAAAATGGTGTTCTTGACAGCAGTGGCACCACTATCAGGAGTCTCTGTATCAGATTTTTTGCCTAAAACACCAGAAGGTGTCCTTACTTCCAGCAAAGCAGCAGGTTTGCTCGTGGGTTCAGCAGCACATAATGGCTTCTGGTCAGCAGCAGATATTTCCAGCTTCCCTCTCTCTTCAGCTAATTGAGATGAAGGCCCATTAGAGTTTATGTCCTCTTCTAGCTCAAAAGAATCCTGTAGAATGCACCACAACAGACACGATAAAAAGGAATGTCTACCATCTAAATGGCAATGGCCAATGAAGACCTGAACATCAAAAGAACCGTAAAGGCATAAACGGATAAGAACAAAATAGCAAAGCAGTCCGCAAATTGAATTCATAATGGCCAGTGAAGCAGCTAAAGTCACACAAAAGAAACAAGCAAATAATATTTCCCACCTATATAAATGCTAATACCAGAATAGTGGTGGTAATGATTATAGAGCAGAATTAAATAACTAACAAAATGATCACATGGGAAGGGAACTTTATCTATAGAAAAATAACCATTCATACACAGAAGATTATTTTCCAAAAATAAGTACAATATGAAGTTGTCAGCAGTATCCACGAAAATAGCACTATCCAGTGTCAATTTAAAACTTGTTAAAGTCAAAGAATCTACATGCAGAGAGAAAAAAGATGCGCACCTCGTGTGCACTCATCTTAAAAGCTCGTTTCTTGGGAGGAGGTTGAGTTGCAGACTTGTTTACTGTGGAATTGGTTTCAACAGTGGGTTGAGTATCTTTAAATGAAAAGATTGTGTCGTTTTTTCCTTTAGCAGCTGACTCGCTAGCAGAACTACGCCCATTTTGTTCAATTTCCCCTTGCTTCGGTTCACGGGGATTGGGAGGAAATATTTTAGACCAGTTCTCCAGCTTATAGCTATCGTGTGCGCTCTGCAGCAGCTTGGGTGAATCTAAATCCTCCAAGCTTCTAAGAGCTCGTCCATGAAGCATGTTCGGTGTCAGTTTATTCTCTTTCCCTGCAGCTAATTTGGATTCTGATGATTTTCCCTTTGGGGTCATCTTTTCGAGATGCTCCAATATCTTTGCAGCAGTCTCACTGGACTTTGGAGGAACGGCAATATGCCTTGTAGGCGTGGTTTTATTATCTTGGACATCTCCAACAACTTTTGATACCTCCGGATGCAGGTTGCTGGCTGAAGCAACTCCAGCACTGGGACGTGAAACTCCAAAAGATAGAAGATTAGGTTTCTGCCTAATCCTACGCATGGGACCAACAGATCCAAGATCATCATCCAGAACATAGCTTCTTCGTTTAAGGGCCTGAAAGAGTGAAAAATTACAAACTAAATAAGCAAATAAGGAAAAGAAGTGAAAAGACTAAGCTCATTTGATGATAACACAGGTACACAACGCAAAGGAGTTCAGAACAACATAGTAATATGTAAATAAATACCTGTTTAGAACCAAAAAGTACATCGTGCTCCGACACTGACCTAGATGATGAACACCCACCATTGACATAATTTGTCAAGCTGGTAGCCTGGTAGTAGACCAATTTTAAAACAAAAAAGTTCAGTCACACATAAAATGATTTCCAAGATAGAAGTAAGCAGAAAACAAACAAACCTTCTGAACCTCAGTTTGACGAACTCTAGAGTATGGCGTACGAGCCATGCTGTATATAGCAGATCTGCCATGAGATCTTGGAGTGGTAAACCCATTTTCTCGAACCCCAAGAAGACCAGCAGTCCTAGTTGTTGCTGATGGAAGAGGTGATTTTTGGACATACTGTACATTTCTTAGCAGAGGTGTATCTTCTCTCACAGCTTGACTACGCGTGCTCAGCATTGACGGCGACACCTTTGATGACCTACTCCCCATGTAAGCTTTTGCAAGCTCAGCAGGGGATGCAATATCATCTTCAAGAATCTGGAAACATGAACCATAAATATGTCAGGCTACCAAGAATCTATTCGATTCTGGCAAAGTCAACAGATTGAGTATCCAGAGAAAATAGCCAGAAAAGAACACTAGAGAATAGGATCTAACCCTGGAATTCGTTACAGGAGTTGCGACAACTCCACCAGATGTAACCTTCACAGACCTATTTCCTTCCATCAAGCTGCTCGAAGAATCCAATGCACGTCTAGATAGAACGGCCTCGGCTCTTTTCTCCTCATCTCCCATAGGCACGTCTGCAGCTTTTGAGCGCAAAAGTTCTGTCAAGCGATTAATCTCAGTTCTGCGCACACAACACTTCATGTTAGTAAATATCTACATTGAAATCGAGTAATAGAAAATTCCACTAAACACTATCTAATGCCAGTAATTATACGGCAAGGAGAATTGTACATACGTCAGAATTTATATGCAGACGACACCCTCTTGTGTCAAGCAGAAAGAAAAGGAAAACCTTTTTTTAGATTAATTCTGCTGGTTTTTTAAGGGATAACTAGCCTTTACATAAACTTATCAAAAAGTCACCGATTACTGGTCAATGAAGCATACAACATAGTAAGACTGGAAGATATATCAGGATGCAAGGTAGGAATAATACCTGGGCATGCCACTAGCTTCAAAGCTGAAAGAATTATACGTAAATGTGAAAGGAAGTTGGCAAATTGGAAAGACGATACTTGTGATTGGGAGGTAAATCGGTACTTAGCAGTGTTTTTAAATCCATCATTTTGTCGGTCAAAGCAGTGAAGCAATGCAAAATGAGGCAGATGTACGCGAGACAGATCAAATGATAGAATTTATTAGTTCAATAAATGTGCAGTAATACTGATTTTTTGTTATTTTGTAATGCAGAGGCCCAGCACCACTAGAGGCTGGAAGAAGAAGATTTTACGTTACCTCATCAAAAGAGAAACAGATGCTTCTACAACGACTAGTTACCAGAATTTCCGGAAAGGGTTATCGTAAAGTTCTTCTTTAGGTGACCCAGTTAATTATCACAAATCTTACCTTGTAAATGTCTTCTGTTTCAACAGCTGCTCAAGCTCTGAGAATGTGCCGTCCCCCGAGCTGCATGCAGCATGGTCATCTCCTTGTCCTGCCACCACTAGTGCTCCAGAATACTCCTTCACAGAGAGGAAGAAATGTTTCCCAGAGGGGACACTTTTATTAGCATTGACCATATATACATCTAAGGTAGAGCAAATCAGCAAACATTTCTTAATAGCAGTGTTCTCAAAAGCAAAGCGCCCAGAGGTGTGACAAAGTTCATGGGGCTTGAGGTGAAAAGTCAGAAGTGAAGCGCATAATATACGAAAAATTAATAATACCAAACATATATGAATTTAGTACTATATTAATTATGTTCTGATGTAAATTCTCTACTTTTTGGTATACTTCTTGTATACGGGAGTTTTCTCCCTTTTGATTAATACAATTTACCTTATCAAAAAAAAAGGTACTATATTACTCAAATTGTAACTAAAATAGCTAATTTCAGCATCAGATATACAGTAATTCTGATATTGTTCCAACTCCTCCAGATTGAGATCCATCCACATTTTTCGTTTTATCACTTTGCACATCATTGTTTGGAGCACAGATTTCTCCAAGGGGCGTGACTTCAACCTGGAAGCAATAACTCCTTGCTTTTTGAGCAAGAAAGCGATGACTTCAATAAAACTACTTGACAAATTATTGAGCTCTTTTGGACACATGGTCACTAAAAGAAAGGATGACAGTCAGCACGGAAGGAATACAAAAGTTGCCAATTAGGAAACAGATGATCCACATAATCAAAAATTAGTACATCAGCACAATGCTCCCACAAGAATAGCATGGGGGTGTTATCAGCTTTCATCATAAATTTTGAGTGAAACATACATTTCTTAATAGATTATGATTATAGCAGGAAAAAAAAAGAATACACAAGCTGCAATGCCTTGGAAGACATATAATCACATAATCAATTATAAAGGCACCATAGCTTTGAGAACAAAATTCAAGAATAATAAACTTACATTGGGACTTGACTCCTGATGCAGATCCTTTGATTCTTGGCTTGGTCCTGTTTATATCAAAATGAAGTCATTGTTGAAAGCAGAATGCTAAGAGAATGCTACTAGTACACCATTCAAAGATTACTTCAGTTTAATAATATCAATCCATAAACTACATCTTAATTCCAATCTAGTTGGTCTCAAACAAAGGTATCATCCCAACAGAAACCATCGCCACTTCCAACCAAATAGCTGAATAGCCAGTGGGTTTCTCAGCTGACAACAATGATCAGATGGAAGGAGAAAGGAACATCTAAGTTGACTCAACAAGGTCAAAAAGATTCTCTAGTTCAGTCACAAGCAGCCAATTCCATGAAAATAGTTCAATCCACATCTGTAAAAATGTACAGCTCAACGTCCCTTCCAGTGCTTTCTCAACTAATCCTATAAAAACTTAAAAGTAGTGAAAAATCAAAAGAATTCATACTAAAGTCAAACCCCATAACGATCTCGAACATGGTAAGAACTCTATCCTCGGTCTCAGTGACTATATAAGCTCAAGTAGAAAGACCTAAAACTTGTCTATTTCATTAGAACCCCATAACAATTACAAACAAGGTAAAATAAAAATCAACCTCATAACGATATCAAACATGGTAAAAACTCACTTAACTATACAAGCTCAAGCAGCAGCACAAATCAGTAATCAAACAAGGTAAAATAAACACTCCATCCTCGCAACTATATAAGCTCGAGTAGCAAGCAGAAACAATCATATATAAAAGTCGAACCTCATAACGATATCAAACATGGTAAAAACTCCATCCACTTAACTATACAAGCTCAAGCAGCAGCACAAATCAGTAATCAACTGTTCTGCTGCACACCCCAATGAACACAACTATCAGTTTCTCAAGTTTCGTAGTTAGACAAAGCAATACTACCAATTGGAAGCTCTAAATCTCTAACTATATCCCTAAAGAACCCAAAATTTGCAGCTAGAAATCACAGACAACGAAAGACAATATTTTCAAACATCAATTTATCATTGAACAACCAACATACACTCAGATCCAATCATCATGAAAAACCCCCCATCCTTTCTTCCTCCAACAAAAATCAAACGAACTCTTCAAAACCCTCATAAATATCCAATCTTTCCCGCTACATGAGACCAATTGTACTATAACTACCGCCTAGCAAAATAACTCTTGAAAATCCTCCAAACAACACAATATTTTCCACTAAATGAGACCAATAATCACATTAATTGATAAATCACGCAATTACATAAATCAATATACAGTACAAAATGTTTTTAAAAAAATTACACGGGGAGTAAAAACCTGGAGGAGGTGGAGGTAATGGCGTGGGGGAAGGGGGGAGGCGCTTTTGGAATATGGAGGAAAAGAAGCGTTGAGCGCCAGAAGTTATGAGCTTTGATGCGGGGTCCACCACGAGCTTAGTAAGCCAACTAGAGTTTCGAAGTGCCGTCGGTGGACGATCGTACGGAGTATTATTCTGGTTCCGACGTAACGGCCTTTTCCTAAACTTTCCTCCGGCTCCTCCTCCTTCGTATGCCGCCGCCGCCGCTGCCGTGCCTTCGCCCGCCGTTGCCATTTTACTGAAAGAGAAGAGAGAGAGAGAGAGAGAACACCGCACCGAGTACCAAAATTGGAGAGAGAAAGAAATGGAGAGAGAGGGGAAAATTAGGGTTTTATTTTCGTTGGACAGACGCAGAAAGCGATGCCCGTTATTATTATTTTTTAATTTAATGGAATAAGCATTAAGCGAAAAAGAAAAAGAAAAAAAAACTCCACTACTGTAGTATTTTATAAAAAATGTGTGGAGTTAATTTTTTTTTAAAAAAAAAAAAGATCTGAGGAGCGTGAGGATCTGTATAATTTGAATGTTGTTAAATTGAGAAAAGTGGGCGGGCCAGTGGGTGACCAAATTTTGGCGCCTGTGACTGTAATTTTAGTATTGCCTGTACTGATGCAACTACTAAAAAGTTACAAATATTTGTGGTGGTGTCACTACCGTTTTACTCTTTACTTCAGTAGTACATCGTCCTCTTGCGAATTCTATCGTGTTTTCATTTCATGTTTTGTTTATAATCCAGTAATTCTCGAGGATCAGTGGCATATGATTCTATTTTCGTTGAATTATAACGTGTTCGTCTATTTACCCTTATATATTCATTTGAATATCAAACTTAGGTTTGAAATCATGACATGCATACATCACGTGTTGAGCTCTTACCACTAACTTAAGAGGTCATTTGATACATGTGATAAGAATAATAATCGCGGAATTAAATTTATCCCATATTTGATTTGGGGTATTAATTAATACCGGGATAACTTTTATACTAAAATAATAATATTTGTGAGATAACTAATCCCATGGGATATCCACTATTGTACCAAACAGCCCCTAAATTTATATTAGGTATTTCTCAAACATGTTAGGTGTATTTGGCACATGAAAAGATGTTCGGTTATACTTCATTTAAGGTCGCATGCACATTTCCAGGCAATCGTTGCACTAAATATTCTTTTGTGCTATAGACTATAGAGTCGCATCCATGCCCAGCCACGGAATGGATGAATGTTTTTTTTTTCCTTATAATTTTATCAATTGTAAAAGTGGAGGAAGAAGAATGGTGTCTCCCGTATGAACAGTTTGATTTAGTGATTTGGCTCCCTAATTATATGTAGAATTTAAATAATATATCATTATATAGTTGCCATTAAATCAATAGCCAATGCTACTTAAATAAATAAATCAATAATCAACGTTGCAAGAATCATCAAATTCATTGAAATTCGTTATATACATTATCCACTGCCGGTAAATCATAGTGACTTGACTAAAGGAACCCACCGGAGCTTATAGCGAAAGCGGGTCTCACAGGACAATTGTCATATGCTTATAGACCCGAACTTAAGTGATCTGTTGATACAATCTAGATAGTCATCGAGCATTGGAGGCTAATTTCATAATGGGACGGCTACATATATAATTTCGCCAACAATTAAAGACTATACTATATTTGGTGGCTATATTTGTAATATTTAGCTCCCTAGTATAAATAGCCCTTAAGGCTTTCATTTGAGAGTTAGCTTATTTTGATATTATGAATGAAAACTCATTGAGAGTGTTTAGGATGAATTCCTATGTTGGTTGATTACTTGTTAAGGTGAACTTGCAAGGGGATTGCTTCCCTTTGAGGGTTGTTCCTATAGTTCTAGGTCAAGTGTTCTTTCAATTTCCTTAGTTGGTTCTCTACTAAATCTCTATCTTTCTATCATTTTATTTGTGTTCTTATTATTTTGCTTCCGCGTACGTATCATCTATCTATGACTAGGATGAAGCTAGGGTAAAACCAATGGAGGTGCGAACCAAGTGATGTTGAAGAATCAGTGGATAAGTTGTGGTTAGGGGTTGCGAGAACGATACCAAATCGAATACTCAATATGATATCAAAATAACATGGGTCAAGCTCGGTTAGTGAGACAAGGGGAGATAAAGCTTCATAGTGGAGAGGGAAACAGCTCGTAATAAATCTTCAACTTGGCCAATAAATCTTTTGAAACTTATATTGCCAACAACATCATCCATAATTTAGCTAAACAGTTTGTATCTTGCAAGATTTGTGAATATATTGATAGTTTACATCCACTTGAGTAAATGAAGATTCAAATAAACAGGATGAAGTTGAATGTTGTTACTACCATGTTAAACAAGTTACTCAGTAGGGTATAACTGCCAGATAAAAGATAATTAAATGAAAAATTGCACAAAATTGGAAAGAATTGAAAAGTGCACTGGAAAACAAAGATGCTGTTTAGCAAGCACTAGCTAATTACTATACACTCCTAGTAACAGAAAAATTTCCACAAGAAAATAATAGACAAACACTAAGGAAGAAAAAAATTCCTCTTCAAGGCTCTCTATAGTTTTACTGCTTCTCTGAATCCAATGCTGAAACTATGCTCTAGACCTTTCTTGCCACCACCTAGCACTGGATTTCCCTTTTGCATCATAGCAACAAACTCATTGTAGTCAATGCGCCCGTCCTGAAAATATAATAAGAGAATTTGCTATCAACGAGACCACACACTCAATCAGCGCATGTTGCACATGGTAGCACCATCACACTTAATAGGAAAATTCACCATTAAGCCAATATAAACCAATTTGTATAGGAATAACATAGTCATTTCTGGATATCTTCCATTTTCGAGTGAAGACGTTCTTTAGTTCTTTGAAAAATGTTGACTACTACTAGGATTTAGACATCTTCTGAGTAGGTTTAATGATGTGAATGCTAAGAAACCAGTATGAATATAATGGAATATATAAAGAGGAGAAAGGCAACAAAGCTCTAGTCTTTTTGGAACCAATAACTTGCTTGAAATTCTGCAAAAAAGAAGTAAATCTTTTTAATCCTGTCAAAAGTTCCTTGTTGGTAAATTAAATTGCAGCAAGAACCCGATAATTTTGGTGATAAGAAAAGTGGTTTTAATCAGTTCCAAGTCCTAAACCATCTTTTTAATATCGGTCTAAACCATCTTTTTAATATCGGTGGTGTTTGGGCCAGATTGCACGTAACTTGACTAGTAAACCAGACACCCTGTCCGGCCCACAAGCAAAGTTAATGAAGATAATCCTACCCTCCAAGACTAGAAAAGATGGACTCACACAAAAGTATTGTAGCTGGGCTTCGAACTCAAGATCTCAAGTTGTTACTCCCATGCCTCAGCCACTTGGCCATTGACTTCACTATGACAGCTTATGTTTTCTCTCTGATCAAAACCTTCCCCGACACCCCTTTAAAATACTCCGTTTCAATTTATGTGAATCTATTTGACTGGGCACGAAGTTTAAGAAAGAAGAGAAGACTTTTGAACTTGTGGTGTAAAATGAGGCATATATATTTTGTGTAGATATAAATCATTTCATAAAGGTAAATTGATTCAAGTAGGGAAAGAGACCATTCCTTTTGTTCACGGACTAAAAAAGAAATAGGTTCACACAAATTGAAACGGAGGGAGTAGGAATTAATATCAAGTGGTGAGAAATGGAACTTACATTGTCTTGGTCAGCTTCTCTGATCATTTCTTCCATGCGGACATCCCCAATGCCAAATTCTTCACAAGCTTGTTGAAGCTCATCCGCAGTGATGTAGCCACTTCCATCTTTATCGAAGTAACAGAAAGCAGCAAAAAGATGATCTTGTCTTTCAATTTTGTTCATATGTAATGTTGCAGCTATAAATTCACCATAATCAATTGTTCCACTGTTATCAACGTCAGCCTGCAAATTCAGACAATTAAAATAGTTACTCAAGTATGCCATCATCTTTGTGTTGGCTGAATAAGAGATTTGAGAATGTCACAAAGCTAAACCAATCTAAACCTTTGATTATAAACCGACGACAGATTTTGAAATATAGAGTATCACAACAATGAAAAGGGTAAAGTTAATGAATTTTTTTCTTAGTTCTTTCCCTCCACAGAACAATGAGTAGATCACAAGTGCACCCACTTACAGAAACTTTGATTGCATAAAGAACATGCTATAATTGGATTAATACAATGGTAGCGTCAAGCAAAAAGATTATTTTTCAGTAAGTTACATATCTTCAGATAAACAATTTCAGTACTTTCAACAAACAAAAAAAACTCGTGAAAAAAGGTGAAACAATTGTCTACATTCTGCTATCTCAGTGGATCATAGATATCGGATTTACTGCTAGAATTATAATATAGATTTTTGAACAAGAAAATCTGGATAAAGGACTAATAAGAGACTTACTGCCTGCATAAGATCATAGATCTCGGACTCCTTCAGATTAGAGCCAAATCGTTTTAACCCATCTTTGAGCTCCTCAAAAGTTATTTGACCGCTATTGTCTGTGTCTATCATCTTGAACATTTCTTTAAGACCAGCAATTTCTTCTTCGGATAGGCTTTCAGCAATGACCTGTAACACGTATAACGTATAATATTTAGCAGACTAGTTTCAACCAATATATTTTATCTCCAATATGTTCATAAATTAGAGTCAACATCATTGGTATTTGCAAATTGATAGACTCACTCTCAAAGCCATTTTCTTGAGCTTGTTCATTGCAGAAAATTGCTTCATTCTACTCAGAACTGCAGAATCCAGAGGCTTATCGGGAGCCACACCATCAACTTGTACCCAAGGATGGCCTACAAAAGTTTCAATATCACCCTCAATGACTAGTCAAATTTCTCATTTAAAGAAAAAGGTTCGGAATGGAAGGGTTGAGTTCATTGACAGGATTTTAAAAGAAAAGAATAAAATTAATAGGCAAGAGCGCACTTTTTACAGGTACATGATCTAAAGACAGATAATTACACAAGATGATAAGCATAAGAGATTATACCATGTAGAAGAAACAAAAATTTTAAGGAATATGTATAGATTCTACTTAATAAAGTCAATTTAAAAAACTTAATTGTCTTTTCATAAGACAAAAAGAAGAAAAGCCATCCACTAACTGCTCGCAACATCAGAACAAGAAGAACCAAAAGAAAGAAAACCATTGTACTTGCATTGCATACCATAGTGATCTGACAATCTTGCAGCGAGTTTGTTATTAGCTGATAATCTGATTAACTATATTTTATTTCATGCATTGTCAATCATCCGGGCCCTCAAAAACTTAAGCCCAAGAAATTGAGGAGACTAATTTATGGCAATGATCTGTAGCATAATTGTGCTTGATAGAGAATAATGAGTACAGAACAAACTATCTTAGTGAGAATACTATGTTTGGAGAGGCACGGCAAGAAGAGAGAGAGAGAGAGAGAGAGAGAGAGAGAGAGAGAGAGAGAGAGAGAGAGAGAGAAGCTTTAAGCCAGCAGCTCTTGTAACAAATCTAGAGATTGATAATCATTTTGAAGTACCAAATATTATTGAATTCACCCACATTAGCTCAGTTGTTTTTTACATGTTAAAATCCAAAAATCAGAAAAAAGACAAGCTGTTAAACTACTTACATAAAACTTCATGTGCAGTTAAACGTCTTCTCGGATCTCGAACGAGCATTCTCCTCATCAAGTCTTTTGCATCTTCTGAAATACTTGGCCATGGGTCTGACGTGAAGTCAAGATCACCGTGCAGGACTTGTTCAAATATTCCTTGCTCATTTTCTGTATGATAAAAAAAAATGAGTTCAGGAAAACGATTAAAAAAAGATGATACGTGGTTGAAGGGCAGTATTTGATTCCAGCAAATCTTTCCAATGTTCCCTTCCATGCATATACGTTCAATTGTTTACAGGCTTGCTTTGAATATACAGCTATCTAGACAACATACACACACACACAGATGTCATTAACAAAAACCAAGTCAGTCTCAAAGAATATGCACAGGTTGTGTAATGACTCAGCCGGAATCGTCCATAGTTATCTACCAAGTTTGACCAACTATCTATACAACCCGGTATTTCTCCTTACGCCAAAATTCAAGTAAAGAAAAAAAAAGGAGGTCCCTTTCATCTGTTCTTGTCTTAACCAACCGTTACATCAGTCATCTTTCTAATTTCTATTACCGTCCACTTCTCTACCAATGGATAAACCAACAGAACACTTCAACCTCCATTGGCCATCACACGGTCAATCTTAGCCTGGTAAAAATTTCCAATGTTCCTACGTACTTGCACTTTTATTTCAACAAACTGAAACTCTCTGGATCATTTCTTTTATTCATTCTTGCACTTTTTGAATCTTGACATTGTTTAAGTAATTTTAAGTACCAGAACACAATCAGAACCCAAATCCAAAATAGTTCGCAGGGAGATCTTAAACAAACTAATAACTTTGCCTATTTAAAAATCCAAAGAATAATCACATGAATTAAATACTGAAGAAAGAATATGCTAATTGGATTTAAACTGATTTAGTCATCCGTGAGTGAAAATAAAACCACTGCCCTTCTTGCACGGGAGGAATAGGCTCACAAAGGGGAACCTCAATCATTTCCAAATCTTCTCTCGAGGGGCGCAACAGGAATTTGACACAAATCACGACAGAAAGAATGAACAGCAATTCCTGCCACTCTCTAATAACTTGGGTTAGAGTGAGAGGTAGTAGTGGACAAGTGAAAGAGATAGCTGATAGAGGTGTTGGAATGTCCATGTACTAAAATGAGTCAGTGGGATAACAAATGCACATCCTAGGTTTATTGAAAATGAAATTGAAGCAGAAAACTAAGAACTTCAGAGAACCAGATAAGAGAGCTACAAAATAAAGTGAAAAGTTTCCAAGAAATGCCAATTTTGGTGACTTGGGAATCCTTACCAGCCCAGAAAGGAGGTACTCCACTTAATAAGATGTAGATAATTACACCAGCACTCCAAACATCAGCTTCAGGACCATAACGTTTTCGGAGAACTTCTGGTGCAACATAATATGGACTGCCAACAACATCAGTAAATCTGTCGCCTGGAAAAGAGAAAAAAAATATCGACTAATAAGCAGTTTGGAAAGAACAAATACGGCCAAAATAGAATAAAGGAGAAAAAATGTTAAAATGAATCAGATGGCTGTATAATAAGTTTTTAAGACGTTGAAGAGTTCATACAATCCGAACCACAGTGAATCAAAGGATAGTTTATGCATATAAGTCAATATAACAGACTGCTAGTATGATAAGCCTGGTTAAAATTCCAATATTATTCTGAGACAGCTTTAGTGAAACAACATGTTGAACACGCCGCAACAAAAGCACTTGATATTTTCAAATTGTTCAGTGTGGAAATTTCAACTAATAAAAAGAGTCACTTTAAAGAGAAAGACAATTTCAATCTATCCCTTCAATGTCTCCAATGAAGGAAAAGGGTTGGAGATACTTTTTGGACTTCACAAAAAGAAACACATCTTATTTCCTGTTTTAGCTATACTGAGCAAAATCATAAAGAACATATTCTTTCTACTACATTCCGAGCCTATTTTGTACCCCTTAACTGAGAAAGTACATATCAAATCAGTTTCAAAGAAGGAAAGTACATATCATACAAACAACCTGGTTTGAAGAATATCGATAACCCAAAGTCAATTGCTTTGAGAAGTGAATCCTCCTTCTGATCAACAAAGAGAAAATTTTCAGGCTTAAGATCACGATGCATGACACCAAGAGAATGACAAGCTTCTACAACTCCAACAATAGTCCTAGTAAGCTCAGCTGCTTTTCTTTCTGTATAGTGCCCCCGTTGAATAATCCTATCGAAAAGCTCACCCCCAGCACAAAACTCCATAACTACATGAACAGCTACAGCATCCTCATAAGCACCTTTTATCGATATAACATGAGGATGTCCTGCCAAATGGTGCATTATCTGTACTTCCCTTCTAACATCTTCCACATCATCATCTGTTAACAACTTCCTCTTAGCAATCGATTTGCAAGCATATTCCTTCCCTGTTGCCTTTTCGACACATTTAAATGTAGTTCCAAATTGACCTTGTCCTAATTTCTTTCCTATACTGAAAAACTCCTTTAAGTTTCCAGTTTTCTTTTGTAACACAGAATCTGTCCTAAGGCCAGCACTTGACACCCTCTTCATTTCAGCAGGCTTTTTGGGCTTTTTTGGTTGTTCTTTTTCTTCTTCTTTCTTTTCTGACTTAGGCATTGTCATTTGTTCTGGTGGCTCTTGAACTGGCAAAGGTGAATCAGGTTCTTTAACAGAAATTGGTGTTTCAATTCTAGCACTTTCACCATTAGTGGTGGAAGCAGTGTCATCGGGCGACCGGGATCGCCACATTGCTGCTGAAACTGATTGAAAGATCCCATTTTTAGAAATGCTTGGTCCTACACAAGTGTTCCCCATTTGTTCCTATAGTTCCTTCCTAAACTCGTAAGGTGTGCGTACACACTACCCCTTGTTGTAGTTCCTTCCTACACTAAGATCTTTCTTTTCATAGAGCTCTATAATGTCCCAAGAAATCAACAAGATCTTGATACTTCAACCAAACAATCCAATACCAAGAAAAAAGTCAAACTTCCCCTCATTAACTACAAACAAGTCAACAAGAATTGAAATCCAGCACTAATTCTATGCTCACCAAATCAAGATTCAAACAGAGCTGAAAAACAATATCCAAGTCCCTGCAACTAACCTTGATATATACAAAATAGAATAAATTAACCAAAAGATTAATCAAAGTTTCCAAGTAATCAAAACCACAAACATAGTAAATTGATAATAAAACTTCATGAATCACAAAGAACAAGATAAATTACTAGAAAGAGAATTTGTGCTATGACATGGGAAGGTCAAAGAACTGAGAAGGAGAAAAAAAATGAGATCTTGATTAGAAGAATAAATAGTGAAAACTTAAGCTCAAGAAAGTAAGAATTGGTCTTTAAACTCGTATTGGGTTTTTCATTTATTTAAGGAAAATTGTAGCATTAACATTTGACATACTATACTTACATGCAGCTTAAGCATCAATATGAGAGAAGTTGCTATATGCTGATGTAACAGTAAATAGTTGTAGTAATTCAGACAAGACTTACAAGAAAAACGCGTTTTGGTCGGATAGTCCAAATAGGCCTAAGGTTTTTCCTTTTTCCTACGACTGTCATTTTAAGCCTTTTGGGATTTGGGTGGTTTTTTGCCATTTTATGTCAAACTTTGGTTGGTTTTTCCTAGGGTTGTACTCTCCCTTCACACCAGATTCAAGATTTTAGCCACTATGTGGTAGTAGTAAGTTACCACTTGTATTATTTGAAGTTATTAATTATATACAGTAGTAATTTTTTTTAAATACCCCAATAATATAACAATCAACATATAGAGGTTAAACTCGTTTTCATGATTTTGGAGAACCAAAAACAAACAAATAAATAAATATGTGTAATGTTGGCAATGGCATCCTCTATTATCAAGGTTAATCTTAAATAAATGGAAACAAAACCGACATATCAAACAAATCGGGATTTTGAAGGTTAATGAATAATCATTAAATACTCCCTTAATTGTCTGTCAACAAAACCTCCAAATAATTGATAGAGGTAGATGACATAGTAGCACACGTAGCGTAATGCAGCTTTTGTTTCTATTGACTTGTCGTTGAGTTAGGTAAAAATATCTAGAAACCATTGAAGTGGAGTTAAAGATTGGTTAATTAAACCGCAATTGATGTCCATCGGTTCTGTAAAAACAAAGACCATCTGAACTACCAGGAAATATCTAAGTGTTAATTACACTAAATATCATTGTTATATGACTCAGTTTCGGATATACCTCTTATATTTCAAAATCAAATACTTGCACCTTATACATTAAAGAAATCTTACGCTTACACCCGTAGTTTCCTTTTATTCTTTACCTTTTAAAAAAACACTAAGGGGTCGTTTGTGTATTGGTCTAAATTTGGCGATTTGATAATTGTAGATAAATTAGGTCGAGGACGGGGTCGACCACGGCATTACAACGAGGGGTCGTCCTCATAAGGATTTTGCCGAGGGTGAGCAACTGGAATAAAGAAGTAACGGTAGGATAAGCTTAGGATTTGACACAAGGAATATTCGTTTGGATATTCCTTATATTGTACTATTTAAGTTTTCTTGAGAATATTTCTTATAAATAGGAAGAGATAGAGAACAAAAAGGCATCTTCACTTTTCTTGATAAGCATACTTTGTAAAGAGTTGACAAAGAGGAATATATAAATATTGTCTTGTTCACTGACTACTTGGCTAAACATATATTATTCATTCTCTGTTTGCTAGATCCGAGGATTTCCTATCCATCTTCACTTCCCATCCTTCCACGTTGCTGTCAGGTGGAAGAATCATCCAAGTAACATAATATTTGGGTGATAAATTCCCTCTTATTACATTTATTGGCATTGTCTACATTTTTTGCATGTTCTTATTATTATAACATTCATTGGCAATCATTGGGCTCATATCTATATCCACTACCCTTAAACGTTATATGTGTTGTTGATATCCTTCAAAATTAGATCTAGAATTTATTATATTTAACTAATAATCATCCTCTGCTTTATCATTAATTAGTTTAACAAAAAGCTCAATACTTTTTGGTCGAACAATTAGGCGCCGTCTGTGGAGAGTTTTTAGTTAAAATTTTAGTTTCTTCTAGATCATTAAAAAGGACAGTAATTTTTTCCTTGTTTGCACGAACTAACAATAGCATGAAAAGGAGATGAAAGACAGAAAGCAATAGTAGGTGTCACTACCAACATATTAAACACCATCAACGAGGATGACAGAGAAGACGACGAGAATGTGATGCCAAGTGCTACACCCAGGTGAAGTGATTCACCTCCCCCTCATGGAAGTATAATCGCTTCACGCGAAAGGGGAGCTTCCACGTCCACTACCGAGGAAGCACCACCAGCAGTAAAAAAGTTACTAGAGGAGTGGATGACAATTACTTTGAATAACATACTCGACAAACCCGTTCAAAGGGCGAATAGAAACATCGCCCAAGTAGATACCACAGCGACCACCGGCGAACAACCCGCTCCCACAACAGGTAACACTTACACCACTGTTGATGCAGGTAATGACGCATTTGCAGCCATTCTAAAGAAAATGGAAGAAATAGAAAACAAGAACAAAACACTTTGCGACCAGATAAAGGAACATCAAGAAAGGGTCGATAAAATACCGCGCGCCCCAAACTATTACCAAAATGGAATGTAGGCCGATTTGTCGAACAACCATACAGCGAGAAGGCAACCCTACATGCCATACCCAAGACCTTCAAAATGCCATCGTATTTGAAGATATACGACGGCACCACAAACCCTGAAGATCACATCATTCATTACATCACAGCGGTAAAAGGAAACGACCTTTCGAAGGAACAGATACCATTAGTATTATTGAAGAAGTTCGGCAAGACCCTAACGGGGGGATCCTTAACCTGGTATTAACAATTACCGACACGATCAATAACAACGTTCGAAGAAATGGCCGACAAGTTCATCACCACCCACGCTGGGGCTAAGAAGGCGGAGGCCAAAGTGAATGATATACTCGCCGTTAGGCAATCGCCTGGCGAAGGACTTAGGGACTTTCTCGCCCGATTTAATAGAGTAAGAATGAGATTACCAAATGTATCAGAAGGTATGGCGGTGGTATCTTTCCAAAATGGGTTGAGCAGGAATGGGTCGAGAGCGACTAGAAAGTTATTAAGCAGGCTCATGAAATACCCTCCCACCACATGGGAAGAAATTCACAATGCCCACTGCGCCGAGGTGAGAGCATACGAGGACAACCTTAACGATCCCACCCAATGGCTAACATCGGTCCAAATGGAGTCGAGGAAAGATCGCCGTAATGACAGTCGAAGAGATCAGTCAGGTCCCCGCCTCAACCGAGACATGCATCAACCCTATGTCAGAACAGTCATCCCTCCATCTCCTCGACATGCGTAAGGGTCGTCCAGGCCACATACAGGGACTCAACGAAATGAAAGAGGTATGCCTCCACTTTTATCTGCTCACAATTTTTGTGTTTCCCCTTCAGAAATAGTGTACGCACTAGAGAAGCTCTGCACAAAGGTGAAGTGGCCGCAAAAAATGAAGTCCGACCCAAGTACCCGAAAGTCGAATGTCCTCTATGAATTTCACCAGGAGCGAGGTCACAAAACCGAGGATTGCATAGCCCTACGGCAAGAGGTAGTGAACATGCTAAACCAAGGGCACCTGAGGGAGCTAATGAGCGACCGAGGATGAGCCAACTTATTCTTTTTACATCAGTATCCGAAATATGTAAAGTAATGACGAGAGCGTCGAAGTGAGGAAAAGTCAAACCGTGTGTATCTGAATTATCGAAGATGATACTGTCTTCGAGATCATCATACAGTTCGTGGGTAATCGACCGCTTCAGTTTGTGTGTGGTGGTAAACTTCACGTGGTTGATTGCTGCTTCATCGTCTCCGCTGATGATCATTTGGATGATGCGGGTGGAGGAGGGTGGCTTTGGAGGGCCTTGGTATTGTTCTCGTCCGCGGCCGAAGTAGTAGTACAAGATTTTCTATAGGTATCTTTAATTAAATTTGTGTATAATTCAGTTATGGTAGGTATCCTTTTTTGAGCAAGAATCAATTAAAATTTCGTTGAAAATCTTATACACTAATTTTAAGTTGAAATAATAATTCTTTATTTAGTACAAGTTTTGTATCTAAACTTATTTATGTTCCGATTGGAAGCGACATTGTAGAGGTTCATCGACCCGGATATTGTGATTTCTACGTCTATTCATTCTTAATTGGTTATTCTCTTCCTCTCCTCCCGTTGAGGGAGGAGTTTTGCCAATTTTACAATATCTTCCCAGCGTAACTCTCCCCTTATTTGTATAAGGTTTTCCTGATGTTGGCGAAGTATGCAGAGTTGGTTGGCTGTGAGGTCAACTTTCACCACCTGTTGTATCTATTTTCGCCTAGCTTTTATAGAGGTACTTTGATACTCTTACAACATCGTGGGACTAGAGGACTGGTGGACGGGATGGACGACAAGACGAAGAGGCTATATTGGCAGAAGTACTTCTTCATCAAGACCGAGCACCTGGTGGCAGACCCGACTGGGTTTCTCGAGCAATGGAACTATAATTGTAAGTATCTTACCGTATGCTCGTTATTTTTATTTCATCCTCTCATTTTCGGCTCACTCGCGACTTCTTTGTTTTTCAGTTGAGAGGCGTGCACCTTCTCCGGTCTTCGATATTGAAGATTGGGTGGCTCGCGTGTTGCCCCACATTGGGGAATTCGTGATTGGGGGTCCTTCCACAAGCGTTTTGGACCCAAGATCCCGTCCAGTGAGTGTCATTTCTTCAGTTTATTATTGTTTACCATTGCTCTTTGATGAGACCTCCCTTTGGTGCTAGGTCAGCGAGTTTCCAAGAAGAAGGCTCTGGTGCCTGCATTTCGCCAAGTTGTTGCGTCTGCTGGAATGCAATTTGCCCTAGCTGAGTCCGCTCGAGGAAGTCGGACTCAAGTTCCGCCGATGAGGGACTCCGCCCCTCAAACCATTGTCGTGCAGGATGGGATATCTTCCCAGCCCATCTATCATCTTGTAGATGAGCCGTCTGACAATGAGGAGTCACCGTTGAGGAAAAGGCGAAGGGTGGAAACCGGGAAGGTAGTTGTTGTTGACGCCGAACCGGAAAAATTCATCGCTTTGGAGGCAGAATCTGTGCTTATACCAGACGTAGAGACCGTTTCCACGGCAGGTGCCGTTATGAAGAGGAGGCCCTCTGAGGTTGAGGGGGTTCATGGTAACAAAGAGCTTACACCGATCGCAGAAAGTGGCGCATCATCGACAGCCGAGGGGAGTAGGCTGTCCCCGTGAGAGATGACGACTCAGGCTTGGATATCGACCCCGAGGAGGTACGAGCCTTCTTGGAGAGGGACACCCGTGTGGAGATAAGGACGGAGGGTCCTAACCGGAACATAGTCATTCCTGTAGACTACGACCTTTTGGCTAACTCGGAATGGGCGGTACCTGCCTTTGCTCCCCTTTGTGCGGCTTCTGAGAACACGGTGCTACAGGCAATGAATGATGTCGACCTATGGTCGGGTATATCCATCATGCCTTTGCAAGTAAGTGCTTACATTTTTTGTGTTAGGATTTGTTGTGTATGCGTAATTCGCCCACACTGAGTCCTCTCTTTTGCTTGTCAGACTCTTATCATGGGGATCGAGAGTGACCGGCAGGAGGAGCGCAGGACGACCATTTTCAAGAAGATAACCTCCAAGTACAAGGAGTACCGTACTAAGAACCGAATGTTGGTCGATTTCCTTAGCCACGATGGCAATTTTCAGTCGCTCCGTGATGGGATTAAACATAAAGATGATGAGCTCACGAAGAAAGGTGAAGATATAAGGGAGAGAGATGATGAACTTATGAGGGCCATCAGTAGGTGCAGAGAGCTTGTGCAGCTCTAAAGGCCAAAGAAGACGAGCTCGAGGTGAGCAAGGGGGTGATGGCTGAGAACGGTGACCTTTAAATGCAGTTGACATCCTTAACGGCTAAACTCGGGCAGGGGGAGGCAAGGGCAATCGATCTACGGGGTGAACTAAGTGCTAAGGTAGAGGATTTGGGCCATTCTGAGAAAGGCAAAATGGCCGCTATGGCTGAGGCGACGGCCCTGGAAGATGCCCCCGCATTTGTAGGTCCGAGCGGGCTACTGAGGAGGAGGCGCTTAAGGTGGTGAGGTTAGAGGAACGGATCTAGTGTTTGGAGGCAGAGTTGTCTGGGTTAAATGAGCAGGTCGTTGCCTTGAGGCCGAGGAGGCGCGACGGCAGTCACAACCGTCCATATCTCATACTTCTGCCAATCCCGGTGTGCCGTGGGAGTTGTATGAGATGTGAGTTCGTGATGAGGCTCAATTTGACGTGAATAAATCTTTGAAAGCTGCCGGTAAGGTTTCTGAAGCGGAGCTTGAGGGCATTTGTATCAAGGCACGTGCAGCCCGTGAAGCTTATGGTTACGACCCTGGTACGCCTGGCGAAGATGAGGATGATGACACCACGGATAGGCTTGCCTCTGATACTTGGTACGATGATGAATACGCCAATGGGGATAATGTGGCGTGAAACTGTTGTACTTAGTTTTTGTTTTGCTTTGCTATTTTTGTGAGGGCGTTCTCGAACCCCTTTGTAAAATGTTGTAATTTGAACAGTTTAAATGGAATGATTGCCTTTTTGCTATGTATTTCCGGATTCTCGTTATTTTTTTTGTTTGCTATACGGTGAAGTCCCTGACTTTTTTGACCGCTTGCATGTAGTGTTTTTGGCATAGTCGATCATAGAGTAACTCGAGTGAAGTTGAATGTAAAGTAATTCAAGCGAAGTCAAATGTAAAGTAATTCAAGCGAAGTCGAATGTAGAGTAATTCGAGCGAGGTCGAATGTGAAGTGATTCGATCGAGGTCGAATCTAAAGTGATTCAAGCGAGGTCGAATGTGAGTGATTCGAGCGAGGTCGAGTGTGAAGTGATTCGAGCGAGGTCGAATGTGAAGTGTTTTGAGCGAGGTCGAATGTAAAGTAATTCGAGCGAGGTCGAATGTAAAGTGATTCGAGCAAGGGGCAAAGGAGTCGCGAGCTAGAGAATTAGCCGGTTCGAGGTGAGTAATGATTGTAAATAATGTCCTGAGGGTTTGAAACTCCGTATTTGCACAACGAAGTGCTATATTGAGTTGAGACACACGCGGTATGATGAACGTGGGGTCCATTACTACTGGGGATTGTGACTTGGTCCGTCCCGATTGATGATTTCACCGCATTCTTTTGACTGAGATTTATTTAATATCATTATGATTTGGGCTAGATGCCATGTTTGGGGCCTTGTGCCGACCTGTAGAACCCTTAGGGGCATTTTGACTAATTCTCCTCACTTTACTTGTTAAAAAACATATTCTCAGTCATGTTTCTATTTGTTTAAACAATAAGAACCGATTTTATCAATGCTAATCCTAAATGAGAGAAAAATGTGGACTGAGATCCCTGCCTTATATTATTGTGCCCGAGAGGCTGTGAGTATAATGACTGAATAAACAATTCAATGCTTTACCCCGAAGAGAGAACGGGAAAAGCCTCAATCTCAACGCATCCTCGGACACGTTTGTCTGTTTGCTACCCCAGCATATATCCACGAACCCCTTCAAGTGCTTGTAGGCATTTTGATCGGAGGCGCCCGTGAAATACCTTCTTTGCTCGAGCAAGGTCAACATAACATTTGTGATTTGAAAATTCCTCGGCCGGATTCGAGGAGGAACAATAGCACTGGCGTATCCTTGATTTGGTAAAACTCTGGGAGCCACTCTCGGCGGTGCCGAAGGAGGGTCTGGAATATTGTTGTTCTCATTTGCATTTACATTGTCATTTCGGCCTCTTCGTGGAACTTGAGGTAAGACCTCATCTTGTTCTAGATCCTCTACCTCCCCCCCCCCCCCCCGCTATCACATTGTCGAGACGGTCATTTGCATTAAGAGCCATTTGTACTTGATTGATCGACTCAAACAAAATTAGTAAACAAGAAGGAAAGAGAAGCAAAACACAAAACTAAATAAACAGATAGTCAATATCGTAAGCTCCCCGACAACGGCGCCAAAAAGTGATCGCTGCCAACTCGACGCTACACTAAGGTAGGAAGAGCGGGTCGCAATAGCTTTTACCCGATATGAGGGTCGGGATCGATTTCCTCAGGGAGCTAGTAGTGGAGTTTGATTGTGTGTCTATCCTAGAGATGTGTTTGTACTCCTAATGTAACTTCAAACATTTTTGGGTTTTTAAATTATGACTATTTTTATAAAACTATTGATTAACACTAAATTATGCTACGAGAATATTGCTTAGTTGTATCTAATGGGAAGAAGGGCACTAGGATCGTGACAGTATCTAAGTGGCTAATTGACGGGTAGATGTTACTAAGGTTCGATTGACATAATTGGGGCTTATGCTATAACCGTTGCATAATTTTACTCACTCTCACACCTCTCGGTAGAGAGAGTGATTTTGCCCAATTGACTATCTCGAGACCAAATGGGTAGGCAAATTAGACCAAGCAACTAGGGTTCAAGTAGGGTAATTACTCTCTCGAGGTTTAACCCGTTAATTGGGGCTATTATTTCTCATGAGTCCATCTCAATTCCTTGTTGGGTCAATCTTGGGGTCATGGACTCCCTTTCTCAAGAAGAGTTAAACCCACAAAGCTTGAATCAGTGTTTGCAACCACCAATTCTAGATTAACACATAAAATCAACCCAATTAGCAAACACTCATAGTCAATCTCACACTAGATGGCAACACCCATCAATTACCCACACTAGGGTTGAGACACAACCCTAGCTAATGGATTTAGCTGGTATGTATATATTCGTTATTTTCACTTTTGGTATGTATATATTTTTATCATTTGATGTATATATTCATTTCCATTTATGTATATATTCGCTTTACCTCAAGTTTGTATATATTCAGTTTAATTTCCATAGTTTACTTCATAACTTCTTTCATTATTTTTCCTTATTAGCATAGCTTCTTGTTTCCTTTAGTAGTTTCTTTTTTATATTTTATGTGAACAATAAGCCTTTGATTTTCTTAATGCCACGGTTCTTTCCAAGGGTGAATGTTCTATGAACCGGGTGGCTCTTCCCAACGATAGATGGTGTGACAACCAACTTAAGGGATTGAGTCCATTTATACACGAGGAGGAGTGCGATATTTAGACCAGAGGTCGGCTATTTGAGGCGGTCCCATCTCAGAAAGCTTTTGAGCAGGAGCAGGAGCGGGTTCCTTTGGAAAGTCATTTCTAACCAAAGGGTTCTTGGGGACTATCTCTTCCGCGGTAGGGAAGCTTTCTTCCTCTTCAGCCATGAATTCCTCACCGCCGGGTGGAAGGGCCACCGATAATGGAGTGGCATCAGAAACTTCATTGTGAATATGAGGAGAGTTGGACATATTTCCGCGGCAGAATGTATGCAATGAAATCTGAAGAGGATATTGATTGGGTAAGAAGTCAGGGATTAAAATTGAAGAGATTGCAAGGAATTGAAAGCGGAGATCGGAGAAGAAGATCAAAGGGGAGCAATGCACCAACGAAATGAGAAATGGTGAGAAATTTTGAAAAACGAAGCCCCATATATATTTATAGGGCTGGGTGGCATCATAATCGAAGTAACAGACCGACAATGGCACTAGAATCGAAACGACAGAAGCACAGACACTGCCTTAGGAAGACGCGTAATGATAATGCGCGTGGCTATGACGTCACCCCACGTTAGCCACACCAAACTCAGTCACTGGCCACACTATTTTTTTTGACCTCGGGCGTTTCGACTTAATCAACACAACCAAATTTCTTCTAAACAGACGCAGATCAGGTCCGCTTCTCGAGGGCGTGCAAGATCACGACCTCAACAAGCGGAGGGACTAATTGTATTAGTCTAAATTTGGCGACTTGATAATTGTAGATAAATTAGGTCGAGGACAGGGTCGACCATGGCATTACAACGAGGGGTCGTCCTCAGAAGGATTATTGCCGAGGGCGAGCAACTGGAGTAAAGAAGTAACGGTAGGATAAACTTAGGAATGGACACAAGGAATATTCCTTTGGATATTCCTTATATTGTACTTTTTAGGGTTTCTTGGGAATATCCCTTATAAATAGGTAGAGATAGAGGACAAAAGGACATCTTCACTTTTCTTGATAAGCAGACTTTGTAAAGAGTTGACAAAGAGTAATATACAAATATTGTCTTATTCACTAACTACTTGGCTAAACATACATTATTCATTCTCTGTTTGCTAGATCCAAGGATTCTTTATCCATCTTCACTTTCCATCTTTCCACGTTGTTGTCAGGTGGAAGAATCATCCAAGTCACATAATATTTGGGTGATAAATTCTCTCTTATTACATGTATTGACATTGCCTACATTTACTGCATGTTCTTATTATTATAACATTCATTGACAACCATTGAGCTCATATCTATATCCACTACCCTGAAGCGTTATCCGTGCTGTTGATATCCTTCAAAATTAGATCTAGAATTTATTATATTTAACTAAGATTCATCCTCTGCTTTATCATTAATTAGTTTAACAAAAAGCTCAACACTTTTTGGTCGAACAGTTTGGTTGTGAAATAAGTTATTACTAGAATAACTAGTCCCGAAATTAATTATACCGTAATTTTATGTCAACTGAACGTGAGATGAACTCATTTCAAATTAATCATGAGACTATTTATCTCTTATCTGTCGTACCAAACGAGCCCTAACAGAATATATAATGGGAAAAGAACTGAACTAAAATATAAAAAATAAAAAATAAAAAAAATGAACAATAGTGCGTCGACTGAGAATAGTTTTAGATTAAAATTAAATTGGTGGGAGGAAAAAGAAAAAGACAGTCGAAGAAATAGTAGAACGAGGAAATTACCAGGGGTTGTGCACGGGGTACAAACAACCGCAATCTACGCCACATTCTTGGCGGCTTATATGCTCTAATAAAATACTCAAAGAATGTGAAATGACTCTTTGTTCATGTGTCAATTGCAACCACTTATGAAGTATGTGCTGCGAATTCGAATTAATCGGAATTTCAATGTGAGTATAAAATACCGAATAATTAAAAGAATAAAAATTCATCTCAACAACAATTCCCAGAAATAAGATTTAAGGTCTGCACAGTGATAATTTATAAATTTCTTGCGCCATCAAATAAAATTGACAGTCATAACAAATGTCTAATATAATAACACGGTGAACATAGTGTAAAAATAGTTTGTACTATTACTATATACATTTCCTTAGGAAACTGTAACTCTTACCGGCAGGGTGAAACTATAATTTTAATTTTTAAATAGTGTCAATCTACCCGTTACTCTCCTTTGTGACGTGATTGTGAACTAAACATAATTCGGTTCTTTTAAAAAAATTATTTAACTTTATATATGTAGTTCGAGCTAAAGACATTAGTGACCCGCGACGTAGTTCAAAAAGTTAGATTACACATAGACGGATCACGAATACTGTTCAACTAAATTCAGTGTGCTTTTAAAATTATATTATTTGAAAATCTTGTAATTTTTTACATAAAAATCTATAATCCTCATAAAAAGTAGTAGGTTCAGATGAATACGCGGATGCCGACATGTTATCAGTTAATTTTTTCGTATTCTTTTATATACGTTCTGAAGGGGAGCTTTGGCGTAACTGATAAAGTTGTTGTCTTGTGATCAGGAGGTCACGGATTCGAGCCGTAGAAATAGCCTATTGCAGAAATGCAGGGTAAGCTTGCGTATAATAAACCCTTATGATCCGACCCTTCTCCGGACATAGCACCGGCCTGCCCTTTTTATAGACCAGCTGGCTAGATTGATTAAAACATATGCGAAGAGTCAAAAGACTCGGTGGATACGTGATTTTGAAGACGTTTTACAGATAGATATCAGCCAACAAATGTGAAAACAAAGATTGGCAAATTGGCAACAGGCTGGTGGTGTCATTTTCAGCTCAACTATATTAATAATATGGACACGAACTTTCTTTACTCTGATTTTCCATCAACTTCATCTGCATGGAAGTTGCTTTTCTGAGACCAAAATTAGTTATTTATTCTGGACGTGCATTGTGGTGCTTCTGTAGAATAAGCTAATGCTACAGGGCACAGGCTTGCAAAACCATCCCTACTAAGGCAGATCTAAGATTTGAAGTTTATAATTTCTTACAACAAATAAAGTTAATTTATGATAATAACTAGGTTCACCGTTAAATATTTACAAATATTTGTCAGGACTTTCTCATACATACTTATGGTTTAAACAATAAACTGGCGGGTCCATTAGTGTCCATCAGGAAGCATGTAAGAATGCAGCAAAAGTTCAATATTCCTCCTTAATCTCATATATCAAAACTGGCAATTCTCATCCTTTTAAATCACAAAGCAGATTAAAATGGTCCGCAGAAACAGACCAGTAGTTTAATTTTGAACAACTACACTCTTGCGCCACTGAAATCCAGATCAAAGAAAAAAATAAGGGAAGAAAGAACAACACATCTTTCTCAAGATTACAAGCAGAAGGCTGTTCGACGTGATCTTGAATGATGGATTTTCATTCATCGGTCTCAATATGCATTTGCTCCCGACCAGCATCAATGTAACCTAGTGCTCGTGCTTATGCTCTTTAATATTGACTATTGTACAAAGCAGGTCAACACCATGCTAGTACACTTTGGTGCATGTTAGAAACAGCTAGTGCTGAAATAATTTAAGAGTTCAGATATTCTTCAAAGCCAATCTTTTCTAGTCTCTCCCCCTTGACCAAAACCTCATCTCTTCTGTCCTCTTGGTACTGGGCCATCCTACAAGGTGATCATTAAATTCCAAGTTATTCTCATAATCTCAACCGCGTCGAGCAATCTCTTTTTTTATTTCTTGAGGGGTTTTGTGTGTGTGTGTGTGTGGAGGGGGGGGGGGGTAACTGAGCTAATAGTTTTAGAACATAATAATGTCAACTTCGATTAGAAAAATATCTTGAAGTTCTGTCATTACTTCCATTCACTGACATATCATACTTGCTGTTTTATTTTATTTATCGTTTCAAGGATATTTTGCAAATACAAATCTCAAACTTACTCTTTCCAAAAAATATGCAAGTTCTTATCTTTTTTCTTCTAATGGCTATAAAAATGTTGTTCAAAATAATAGTTTTATCGCCATATTTAATGGAATTTACCAGAATATATAGTGGAATCTAACAGATAGTGTTAAGATTATTATGTTTAAATCAATTCAAAGTCATCTTTACTCCTGAAATAGTTAAATTGCTTGCCTAGCCGAAGTTTATAGGCTAACAGTGCAATATATCGCCTGTGTGCGTGTGTGTGTGGGGGGGGGGGGTTGTTGGGGGGGGGGGGGTTAAAGGGGGGGGGTAAAAAGATATTTTAAAAAAAAAAAAAAAAAAAAAAAGATGGCGGAGGAAGGTTTCAATACCTAGCTTGCAACTTTATGTCGCTGATCCCTAACAATCTTACTGCCAGTAGACCAGCATTTGTGGCGTTGTTAATTGCAACTGTTGCAACTGGGACCCCTCTTGGCATCTACATATAAATGAACAAACTGTGATATTTGAACTGCTTTCACCTAAAATATCTTCGAAGCTATATGTATAGAACTGATAAGAAACATTCCCAACTACCAAGTTGTAACTAGTAAGCCTGCTGATTAGACAGGCAACCACTACCATAAGAGCAAGGTTGCATCTTCAGAGAGGAATTCTGAAGCATTTCAAAAAGAAAATAGGCCTTTAATAGGTCAGGGCGCATTGCTACTACAAGATGAAATTTAGGCAAAATCAATCAATGAGATGGTTCCATCCCAGAGTCTAGGGTGTTATATTACAGTAAAGCATAGAGATCTGTCGAAGAAATAAAACTAGGCAATTGACTTCAAATGGAGCGAAACAGTAGTAAGGATTCATGCAGCTAGCTTGGTATCAAAGGCGGATCCAGGAATTGAACTTTCTGGGTTCGAGTTCAATTATTTACACCTTTTTACAGAATTTTTTAAGCATATACAAGTTTCAAGTCAAAATTACTGGGTTCAGGTGAACCCAGAACCCATAACTTCTACACCCACCCCTGCTTGATATTGAGGCGTAATTGATCTTATTGTACTTGAGTACTAGTTCAACCAAGAATGCACACACAACTATTTTTACCTAGATATTGGATGATGAGGACACGTACTTCGACCTCTAAATAACGTACCGTGCATTATTCTTTTTGCAATTCTTATCTCTTGTTATTATTATAACTTAACTCAAAAGCCTAAATTGTCATTATTAATTTTTCTTCTGACGGGGGGGGGGGGGGGGATTGAATATATCTCAGATATGTTTCCAGCTAGCAGGCCCACAAATCTCATTGAACTTACAAAAGACATTAACCCCCATAAGTACCGAGCTTGACATGACTGGATACTGTTGTTCTAGAGTAAAGACCAAAGGTACCTGAACAATGGACAATAGGGAGTCAAGTCCATCTAATGTGGAAGCGCGTACTGGAACGCCAATAACAGGTAGTGGAGTCAATGCAGCAACCATTCCTGCTCAAGGTAAAAACCACATTTTAGTGCATACTAGAAGACCTACAACCAGTGTTAATAAAGGCGTGCTTAAGCCCTGAAGTGAGGCTCAAAAAATGTTGAGCGCTTCCCCTCGCTTAGCGGGCGCTTCAGTGTTGTCGTCAAGGCTCTACGCATACTTTTTCTTGCCAATGAGCGTAATCCCGAAAAACAACACTAAACAATTGATATTTCACTTTATCATAAATTTTGTTCTATTTCTTTCTCCAAGTATACATGCTTATAGATATTAGTCTTGGACTACACATATATATTTGTAGTTTTTCTCCATTTGCGCCTTTCTTCATTAAAGCCCACGCTTTATTTGCGCTTAAAGCCCCGCCGGATCTTAGAACTTTTTTGCGCTTTTCGCCTTTGATAACACTGCCTACAACATGTTAGTTACTTTGTGCTGTAAGACAACTGACCAGGTAAGTGGGCGGCACCACCAGCACCAGCAATTATTACTTGGATGCCACGTTCCCGTGCAGACAAAGCATAAGAAAACATCATCTCAGGTGTACGGTGGGCTGAAACTATTTTTACCTGCATCATTACAAGATTCTTGGGTCACTTAGGAGGTGATGATACAAACATACATTAGGCATGCTGCTGAATGATATGGAAAACGAGGTGCAATAGTTAATGGTAAATACTTCAGCAGGCACATCAAACTCATTTAAAATCTTGGCAGCATCCTTCATAACAGGAAGATCTGAATCAGATCCCATTATGATCCCAACACGTGGTGCAACTGCATAGCGAACGAAAACAAAAATCATTATATTCAAGTGAATAATCAAACAATAATCTGCAGCTGGAAAAAAGCTAATTTTACCTGTCTTAGTTTATTTGGTGTCTGTAAAACACAACAGTGTACCGCTATAACATCACGCAGTTGGAAAAAGCATAAATCCCAAAAGAATTGATTGGTTAACGCAAATTTACATTAAGGAGAAATCATGCAGCTGAAAGACAGCTTAATATCGTTGCACAGAAAGAAGGATAGAGAAGAGAATATGACAGTAACAAGATGAAAATAAAAAAGTGGGAGACCAAAAAAGCAGGGAATACAAAAAATTAATGATGGAGACAAACGAAAAACTGGAAAATAATTTAGCTGATAACCTGACATCTCGTTACATGAGTATAAAGTTCGAAATTTTAATATCAGACATCCATGTACGAGTCTCTCTAACATGCAAAAGAGCATTTATACTAGTAAGAAGCTTCAATATCCACATAAAGTTTGTAACCTCTCCTGACATGAACCTTTGACCACCAATTTCAATAATACTTCTAAAAATAGAAATTTTTAGCAAGTTTGTAACTACCCCTGAACAGCTGACCAGTGTGTAATATTTGCACACATAAAACTTGAATATGTTTATGAAAGCATTTTGACAACTAACCTGCAGGATGGCCATTAACACTTTCTTCATTTAGAATCACCCTTAGCTGAGCTTCCACAATGCCCATAGAAGGGCCAACTATTGTGATGTGTCCCATCTTGCGTTGCCTTCGCATCTCTACAAGTCATTGAAGCAAACAGTTTCAACTTTTTGGTGGCGTACTTGCTTGCTTGTTTTTAAATAGGAAAGATAGCGTTTAAGGTATATGAGGTCAAATCCACCAACCTGGTTTGTCATACCAATGAACAGATACCCCCGGGATTCCCAATGCTTTTTCAATAAGTTGATTAGCTAAAAGAAATCCAGGTTCGCCCTGGAAGCAAAAACACAATGTTGGACAAGCATATGAGAGTTGCTGCTTATGTATTAAGTACTAATGCAAACAGCAAATAGAGACTTCAAAAATGCATGAAACAGATTTTGTGAAGATGTAGCATCTTATTGGATGAAGATAGCATTTACTAGTTCCTTTTGAGTTTAGGGCCCTTTTGTTCTTTTCTTTTTTTGTGATAAAGTTCTTTATTTTATTTTCATCCTTTTTGGGGGGTAGAGAGGGTTGAGAAGCAGCAACCTAAAGATATGCACGAAGTGAAAAACAAAGGATAGAAATAAAAAGAAGGTTGAGGATATCCATTGAATACATTTGGTTAGCTAAAAGCAGCTCACAAGTTAAAAACCAATCGCTGCACGCCAGCCAATATAATGTATTAGGGGAACAGATGGGAAAAGCAATAGTCCTGCACACATTCATGTGAAAATGCATATTCAAAAAGACAGAATGCCCATGTGTACAAATTTTCCTAAAGCATTCCAACACTAATTCAGTAATTAGCATTTACTGAATCTCATCAAATTATTTGGGGGGGGGGGGGGGGAGGAAAAATTAGTAAGGAAGATTACATCGTCTTCCCCCAATATGTTATACATGACTGCAGCAGGAGTTTTCATTGATGGATCACCAAGTGGAAGGCCAACCACAGCCCGCAAATGTTGCTCGAATTGTGAAGTGAAGCAAGCCTCAATGGTGTGATGCCCACTATTATGAGGTCTGGGAGCTACTTCATTTAGTAAAATCTGCAAGAAACTAACAATTACAGACAGGTTAAGTTTTAAAAAAAATGAAATACTTTTGAAGAGATCTGTAAATGCATACTACTAATTAAGTTCCTTATATATTGAATACGTGTGGAAATTGCCAGACAACCTGACCATCTTCTGTCAAAAACAACTCAACAGCAAAGACTCCTGCACCTTCTAATGAACTAACAGCTCTGTGCGCAACGTCCGTTGCAAGTTTCATACTCTTCCAAGATACATTAGCAGGTGACTTTACGATATGACAAATGTTATCCCTGTTAACACACAAGATCCAGTAATCAGGAAAGATGGCAGGGTCAACTTCTGGAAAAGTTCAAACTAACACAAAGGATACCAGAAACGGCGAATATGTTGGCAAAGAAGCACTATCAAACCTGTGAATAGTTTCTACAGCAGGGTAACATGCAATTGAACCATCCCTTCCCCTCGCCACAATCACAGAGAGCTCCTGAAATAAAAAGAAATGAAGTTCTTACATATCTATCAAAATCTTTATACAAATATACCGAACCCAACTAATATCAAACAAATTCAAATCAAGCTGTAAGTTGATTTTTCCATTTATTTGAGTCGGTTTGTCAATTCGATGTGAATTTTCGGTTTGCCTTGAAGACCCCTGATTTCAAGAAGGTGCGCTTTCCATCCAGAATTACGAGTTAGGCAAACCCAGCTTCAATATCTATGTAAAGCTAATGATGCCCTCTGATAACAGAAAGAGTGGTTGTCTCATTGACTTTGAGCTTCAAGTAATGGCAGCGAAATCTGACTAACATAACTTCATGGTATAAATAGCACCAGATGAATATATTCCTTATACAATTGCATGAAGCAAAGACAAATTTATTTATTATCCCTTTAAAGTTATTGGTAAATGCATAATAAACACCCTCTTAACAATGAAGCAAATTCTAACCTTCACAAATGGCGCCCATTTCTCAACATATAAACCACGACCATATCCTCCAAGTGCTGAAAATCAAATTGAACCACATATTATTACGGCCTGATTAAGCTTCAAATCTAAACAAACAAATTAAAAGTGGAAGATTGATTCTTAACCAAAGAAGCTCTCCAAATTATTAGCAGATGATGTTCCCCTGAGAGAGTATCATCTCAATATGAAGCCCATAAATGTGTTAAATAAAACATTAAACCTCTATGTGCTTCTTATGGCAATTTCACAACACAGAATAAACTAGAAACCCCATGGACGCTATTTATCTGGTCATTTCTTCTACCAAAGCCTATTTTTTGCAATTGGATAATATTTTTAAGAAGTAAGCACCAGCAAACACTTCACAAATTTGTACAGATTGGCATACTACCATTAACAGCAGAGGAGAGCTCCTCCTCGCTTTTAGCGACAGCGTTGCCACGCCCATCATATGCCAACCTCCTGCTCTTTATCATAAGAGGATAACCAAACAGGTCCCCTGCTCGTCTAGCACTTTCAAGATCATCAATCTGTTTTAGTCATATTTTCCACATAAGTGAAAACATCAAATTTTATCAATGAAAGAAGAAATATGAACATAAGCAATCTTTGCCACCACAAGTCAACCTGCATAAACTTAGGAAGTGGGATAGCATGACGAGAAAAGTGGACCTTCTGAAGATATTTATCCTGTTACAAGAGAAAATGAGTTAACCAAGCAAACAAATGTTGTTAGTATGAGTAACCAACGAAATAATCTCAATAATTGCATATAAAATATGACTCTTTCATTCAAATTAAGACATGTTAAAAGACTAACCTGGATTATACGAATAGTAGAGGCCTTGGGTTGGCAATCCACACCTTGTTGCTCAAGCTTCTCAAGTGTGACAACATCAACATGCTCGATCTCAACGGTTAGTACTCCACACCTGCTTTCACAAACCAAATTAGCTTGTAGAGAAAAACAAAATCCATAAACATATGATAAGAAAATACCAAACCTTTTCCCAAATTCTTCAACAGTGGCACTGTCATCATAGCTTCCTACCACATGTTGATGTGCCAGTGCACTAGCAGGACAATTATTCATTGGGTCCAAGACAATCACTTTGATCGCCATCTGGGATGCCGCTTCACACAGCATACGACCCAGCTGCCCTCCTCCCAAAACACCCACAACCATTTCCGATATTCCATGGACTTCTAAACCGCTGCATTATTTGACAGTTGACACATTCTAGAACATCATTTACATTATTAAAAGAAAAAAAAGAAAGCTAAAAATTAGCAGCAGAATTTTAAACAACCATTAAAAAGGTATAAACTATCTAAAGCAATATTCTTACTAATGTTCATAAAGAGCACAATAACAAATAAACTTCCAAATGCAAGAAGTATAAAATCTCAAAAAGAAAAGGAAACGCATCAATTTCAATAAATTTCCAAGAAAAGCTGAGCAAGAAAAGTGCCAAATTTCAATTAACGCCACCCCACCATAAAGTAAACGCATAAAACCCAATGAGCAGCAAGCGATTATCTGCAATTTGCACAAAGAACTAACCACTAATATATTAAAGACTTGAGCAAACCCATATTAAATTAAGAAAGAAAGGATCTATTCTTTACATACTAAAAACAAATTAAAAAAATTTAAAAATCAAGAGGGTGGTGGTGAAGTACCCGGGTGAGTCCGTTACAACTTCCAAAGAAGCTTTGCAAGATAACATAGTTGGGGTGTGTTCAGACTGTTGTCTCATTAAAGATGATGAAAACACAAAGCTGTGATTTTTAAGGAAGCTGATACTTTTTTGAGGATTGACAGCTAAAATTGGAGAGGCAAAACTGCTTCTCTGAGGACCAGAAACTGTTGGAAGAGTGTTGCTTAGGCTCAGCATTCCCTCGACCAACTGACAAGTATAAGGTAGCAAGAAAGACAATAGGCGCACAGAGCAAAGGAATCCGTAGCAGAAAACAACTGTTTTCAGTCGAAAGTTAAAACTAGGTTTCTTTTAGGGGTGGGTTTTTTCTTTTGAAAATGTTAGAAATTGAAGATAAAAATTTATAGCATATCATATGCTTTTAAAGTTATAATTAATTTGGTGCACGTTATCTGATGAATGATATTTTAATTATATGACCTTTTTCATATAAAATAAATAAAAAATAATATAGGAAAATATATAAATAAAAGGAATTTTTACCTCCTATAGCAAAGGTTAACACCTTATTTATTTTAAATAAATATCATTTAAAAAAATTATATTCTATAGATACCTTTTATTGTTTATAGCAAAATATCTAATTTTGGTTACCTCCTACCCCTAAGCCACTAAATACGCTATTCAATTATACAATTTTCTTTCTCTCTTTACTTTAATACATGTCATTCTCTTCCCCACAGAAAAATCGAGTCGATCACCGGAATCCGAACAATGACGAAGTCCTTCGGAGTACCAGGAATCGATCAAAGGTTAATCTACAAGGGGAAGCATTAACTTTCCCAGAATAAATATCTCCCATTTTCAGATATGAGGCAAGCATTCTCTTCCTGCTTATGATACAGTAGAACTATCAATGACGTATCACATTCAGTTCAAACGCCAGTTTGATGATCATGCCGATGTCGTCGACGACGACGTTGTACCTCCCGCCGTCAGGATGCGGAAAGACAAAACTCTCCCTTCCTCCTCTCCTCCATCAACTCACATACAATTCTCCATCCGTTTATTTTCCGGCGTCAACAAAACCCTAGTCCTTCACGCCCATTCCACCGACACAGTTTTATCAATTCACAGAAAAATCTCCCCTTCGGCATTTTCATGTATTTCAATGTATATTCAACATATCACGCTGTATTTTCATATATTTCATTGTCTTTTTTTTCATTGTAATTCAATGTATCTCGTTGTATTCCATGTATTTCATTGTATTCACTGTCTTTTTTCCATTGTATTTCAATGTATCCCGTTGTATTCTATGTATTTTATTGTATTCACTATCTCGCTATATGCCATTAATGTATTCATATGTTTTTTAATTAATATAATTTATGTATTCAGATGTATTATATAATTTCTCTGAAGAATGCTATATTTTTGGGGTACTTTTCGGTTGAGAATCTTTTTTATAATTGGAAATACAAAATTTTGTGTGTTATAATTGAGTTTGTTGAGTTATATTAGGAGTCTATTATGTTAATTGATTCACTTTCCATTTAAACAACAGTGTAATCCCCTGTTTCACGCCGTGAATACAGTCGAATACGGTCGAATACAATAATCTGTCCAGCTGTAATTTCATGTTTTACGCCATGAATACAGTCGAATACACTCAAATACAACAACTGATTAGCTGGACTTCCCTGATTCACACCTATTTTTGCTACTGTATTCATGAATAAAGTAGCTTAAATACATCTAATACTTCTTATAACAACAGAAAACGTATCTACAATCTGTAATATAGCAAATGTTATCTATAGATAGCTAATTGCCACTAAAAGATAGTGCTTTATGAAAATTTCTCTAAATAAAATAATAGAAGTTTTATTAATGTGAGTGGGCAAGCAAAATTATTTCATTATTATCCATCTATATCTATATCTATCTATCTATATTTTATATACTATATCTCTATCTATCTATCTATCTCTCCCTCCCTCCCCCTCTCTCTCTCATGCTATATATATATATATATATATATATATATGCAATGCACGTTCATAGATACTAGTATTATTATAAAAGCATGAATAAAATGTTGGATTACAAAAATAACCTTTTAATATTAAGCATAATAACTCACAATAAAAGGATATAATCGGAATTCTAGACATTAGTCTTATAATCCTATTAGTTTTGGAACATAATACTACACGTTATGAATCCTACATGATTTCCTTTAGGAATCCTATTAGTAGAATTATTTTGGGCATAAATATTAGCCTTTTAATCCTATTGTTTTTAGGATATACTTCTTAAAAATTTCTATTACTAATTTAATTTGAAAACATATTATATTGTCCAAATTCATTTAAAAACAAAAGAGCATATATTATTATAAAAGCACGAATATAATATTGATATATCAAAATAGCCCTAAAATATTAAACAAAAGAACTCATATGGAAAGCACATAGCTGTAATAACTTTTTTTTGGACTACAATAACTTTTATGTTAATTTTTTGATATTTAAGATTTTAAAATTAATACAATCTTGTCTATTGAATTCTTATGAAAAATATATAGGAAGGTTTAATAAAATTAATTTCATAAAAATCCTCCATATTGGTAATGCATTACCACTCTATATTATTCAATACCAAAAAAATAAAAGTAATGCTAAACGGACTCAATAAAGCGTTGAAATTGATAAAAAAGAATTCTCACGATAATATATTATTATGTTATATCTGAACAGCTTTGCTACGATCAAATAATATTTTTTATTATTAATTTTTCGTGTAATATAGAAAAATATACCAAATTATTAAAGAACAATTAAAAAAAATTAAGAATATAAATGTGTGAGAAAAGAAAGAAAAAGGTTGGTAAGAGCTAATACCACTAATGATTTTGTAAACATAAAGATCTAAAAGTGGAATATCATCGATCTTTTTACTCTTTGAATATATAGTTTTTGGTGGATAAAATTATAATCACGGTTAAATATTCAATCATGAGATGAACCAATATTAAGAATCTAAATCGACCTAAAATAAATTTATTTTATGTTAAACCAAATAATTAAAACTTTCAATTAATTATTTAGCAAGATAATCCAATTAAATTATTTAAAATTCCTTATATGAGTAAAATTATTTTTCAAGTTAGGGTACATAAATTTATTTTATAAAAAGAGTGTTAGAGATTTAAAAAAAAATACAAAGTAAAAAAGATTAGTATATAATATTAATAAAGCCATAAAAGTGTTTGAGAAAGCACAATCAATGCTAAATCCTAAACAAGAATAAGCTTTCAAGACTATATTATAAAAAAATGACTCTGGTATAGCGGGGTTATCCTTTATAGATGCCTCCGGCGGAATCGAAATAATATTCCTATGTCATGCATCACTTGCAAATGTCAAATCAAGAGGCATGATATTGTTAGCAATAAGAATAAATAGTGTACCAGCAACGATTTTATTATAAGGTCGTACAACTCACTTTAAATCCGATATACCTCTTCAAATAACTGAAATAACAATCACGAATATATCAAATCAGAGCAATAGTGCTAAATTTATAAGGAAACAAAAGTGATAATATGGGATGAAGCGTTTTTGGCTAAGCGTCAAACGATCAAAACAATCGCTTAGAGTTTTAGAGATATATTAGATATCGATGAACCGTTTGGTGGAAAAATAATAGTTTGGGGGCGATTTTTATCAAGTACGATTAATTGTTTCAAAGTTGACCAAAGCAGAAACTGTAAAAGCTAGCTTGCCAAAATTATATCTATAACCTCAAATAAAAAAAATATTCAAATGACAAGAAATATAAAATTAAGAAAATATCCATTATTTAGTGACTTCTCGTTTCGTGTCGGAAATGAAGAAAAGCATCCAACAAAAGATGATTTAATTCTTCTAGAACACTTGGTTATCAACCCTTATGGTAATAGTAGTGCATTAATAAGGAAAATATTTTCATCATTAGATTAAAACGTAATTTGTGCAAATTACATGATAGAATCAAAGAGTTATCTTAGCTAGCAGAATTGAATATGTTGATCAACTAAATAAAAGGGTGATTGCTAAGTTTCATGGTAAAAACAAAATATTTTCAGTTTTGACTGAGCAGAAGATGATACCAACAATAATTACCAAGAAGAATATAAATACTTTAATATCAAATGGTCTTTTACTGTACATGATTGTTGTCAAGTTCATCATTTCTTACGTATATTAGTGTCACCGTATATATAATAGACTAAGTTAAAATTGATCTTCCATTGCATATAGATTTATTTTGAAGAAAAATATGCTCGTCATGCTACTGAAAATTTAGATCCGCTGAATATCTTATGTAATAGTACACATATGATATATAGAAGTTTTGACAATAACGTCATATATGCAGAATTTATGATACTGGTCAATGTGCTTCTAAGTATATATTTATCCCCGAATTTAACTTTTATCTTCCGAAACTAAAGAATATCTTCTTAAATTAGTGTAAAAATAATTTTTAGTATATTTATGTTTTGTAGTTATAATAAATAAAGTACAATGACAAATATCGTAAATATTGAACTATATTTACCACAATATATTTTCTTACACGAGCAACTATATGTTGCACTTTCAAAGAGAGAGATCAATATCAACAACAAGAGTCCTGATTATGGCAGAGTAACCAAAGCATAAGAAGCAAACATATACAAAAAAAATATCGTCTATAAATAAGTGTTCGGTAAGATACCATCACATTAGATACTTTTAAACTACAATACATAATTATCGATTTAACACGATTAAAATTGATCATTTATGTAAGTTCTGATGATATCCTTTCATTTTGAATTCGCGTATATGTTAGTGTAATAATATTTTTTGGCATTTAGATTATTTTTATTGTATTAAATATAAAAAATTTCTCACTAATTAAATTTTATTATTCCTTCATATAAATAAATATTTTAATCATCATGTGCCATTAGTAACGTGCAACACACGATTATAGATACTAGTTATTATAAAAGCACGAACAAAATATCGGTTTACAAAAATAACCTTATAATATTAAGCATAATAACTCATAATAAAATGACATAACCGAAATTCTAGATATTAGTCTTATAATCCTATTAGTTTTAGGACATAATACTATATGTTAGGAATCCTACATGATTATCTTTAGGAATCCTATTAGTATAATTACTTCTGAGATGTCTAATTCATATAAAATTGAATAAGTAAATATCTTTAGTCATGTAATCCTATTAGTTTTAGGATATACTTAAAATTTCTATTACTAATTTAATTTGAAAAAGCACTATAATGTCCTATTACTAATTTAACTTGAGGATGTATTATATTATCAAAATTCATTTAGAAAAACGAGAGCCTATATTATTATTATTATTATTATAAAAATCATAAATACAATATTAATATACCAAAATAGCCCTAAATTATTAAATGGAAGAACTCATATGAAGAGGACATAACTGCAATAACCTATTTTTTGAACTACAATACCTTCTATGCTAATTTTTAATATTTAAAATTTTAAAATTAATAAAATTTTATCTATTAAATTATTATTAAAAATATGTAGGAAGGTTTAATAAAATCAATTTCATAAAAAATCCTCCGTATTGGCAATACATTACCATTCCATACTATTTAATATTACAAAAAATAAAAAGCAATATTAAATGGACTCCACAAAGGGTTGAAATTGAGAAAACAAATACCCCCACGATAATATATTTGAACTATTTTTTACTCATATAATATTTTTTTATTAATTTTTGTGTAATATTGAAAAATACCCAATTATTAAACAACAAAAAAAAAATATTTAAGAATATAAATGTGTGAGAAAGAAAAAAAAAATAGTTGGTAAGACTCAATACCACTAATGATTCTACAAACATAAAGATCTAAAAGTCATATCAATCTTTTACTCTTTGAAAATAAATTTTATGGTGGATAAAATTATAATTAAGATTAAATAATCAAAACAAGAGATAGAACTAATATTAAGATTTGAATCAACATAGAATAAATTTATTTTTCATGTTAAAAATAAATAATTAAATCTTTTAATTAATTATTTAGCAAGAGAATCCAATTAAATTATTTTTTAAATTCATCATATGAGTAAAATTATTATTCAAGTTATAAAAAAATCTTAGGGTACATAAATTTATTCCATAAAAGAGCGTTAGAACACAAAATAAAAAGGTTAGTATATTATTAAGAATCAAAATGTTATGCAAGTGTCTGGGGAAGCACAATCAAAACTAAATCATAAACAAGACAAGTTTTCAAGACTATATTATAAATAGTGAACTCTGCTATAAAGTGATTATTCTTTATAGATGCCTCCGGCAGAATCGAAATAATATTTTCATGTCATGCATTACTTGCAAATATCATATCAAGAGGCATGACATTGTTAACAATAATATGAAGCAGTGTACCAACAACGATTTTAATGTGAGGCCACCCATGTTATGACCCAAAATTCACTAAGGGTCGTGATGGCGCGCAACACCGTTGTCAGGCCAGCCAACGTAGAAGTATTAGTAAATTCTTATTTTACTTACCCAAATCGATTACAACATTTCTTAATTTGCAATTAAAACAGGTGATGATAAGCAATATTTAATAATAATTACACAACCCAAAAGAACTGTCTACTAATGTGTATGCCAAGACCTGGTGTTAAAAGTAGTGGGCAACTAGTAGAATGTACAAAAGAATAATACTATCCTACTATCCGGGATAGAATAGACAACAAAAGTAAAGAAACACCTCATTAAGCTGTTGAACGACACCGGAAGGGAGCAGCTCACCGTGGAAGTCTCGGTTTATGAATCAGGGGCGCACACCAGTCTGATAGCCAGATATACCTGCCTCAGATCCTGTACAATTAAGTACAGAAATATAGTATGAGTACATAAAAAATATGTACCCCGTAAGTATCCCGTCTAATCTCGAAGAAGTAGAGACGAGAGGTCGACTTGATACTTACTAAGGTCAAATAATATAATGAAGTGTTACACTAAACATGGAAATCACAAATAATCAACAGTTTGTAGCAAGAGGTAATATGTCATGTTCTTAACAGTTTTACAATTAGCCATTTACATTTCAAAAATTTAGCCGGTCAAGTCATGGATAAGATTTCACATAGATATCATGCGCACACTATGCCGAGGTCGACGACTCGATCCAACAGAAAATAAATTGTGCACTGCCAGAGGGTCGAATGGCGCGAACCATAGATGCATCTATTTATACCAAGGCGCTCGGCCTGATCTACAAATATCAAATAATACCAAGGAAACACATGAAGACGCATTTATATTCAAATAAATTTATACAAGGGTTCAACAAGTATATATGCTCACTTATATCCCTTTCCAAGCCTCTAGCATATCCTAGGTGATCGTATTAGCAAGAAAATATAGAGACATTTACAAATATAGCATGATGTGGGTCCTACGCTACCCGGACAATTAACATAATAGTAGTTACGTACGGACTCTCGTCACCTTGTGCGTACGTAGTCCCCGCATTTAGTAGCAAATTAATCAATTATTACACCTATGGGGACAATTCCCTCTTACAAGGTTAGAAAGATGACTTACCTTGCTCCAAAGTATACTTCCAATGCCAAGAACGAGCTCAAACCCTCAATTTGAAGTCGAACGATCCAAAACTAGTTAAATGAGATAGGAACTAATCAATGTAAACTCACAAGATCGTTGTCACACCTCCTTTTTCCGCACCCGATAGGGTGCAAGGGAGTTTTTTCCAATTAAAGGACAATCGAAACGGGATTGGTTTATTTATTTCAGAGTCGCCACTTGGGAGATTTAGGGTGTCCCAAGTCACCAATTTTGATCCCGAATCGAGGAAAAGAATAACTCCATATTACAGTCTGCGTACCAGAAATCCGGATAAGGAATTCTGTTATCCGTGGTGTTCGTTGGTGGTCCAGGCATGGGGGGGGGTTGCGACTGGTCTCTGTTTGGTGGTCGTGAGGCAGCTGGGGTGACGAGTGGTTGTTTACCGGCGACTCAGGCGTGCGAGGGAGCTGGTCGGAGGTGGTGGTCGTTGTCGATGGTGGTTTTGGGCAATAGGGTTGAGGGTGGTGGTTTGAGGCGGAGACCAAGCTGGTCGCGGGGCTGGTCGGAAGCGGGTGGCGACGGGGGGCGCGACTGGTTTTGGGCAGTGGTTTTGGCGTTCGGAGGGCAGCTGAACGGAGGTCTGTTATTGTTTTCTAGGGTTTTTTGCTTCTTCTTCTTTAGGAGGAAGAAGCTCTACAGTACACGTTCAAATTTTTTCCCCCGAGTCCCCTCTAATTTTTTCAAGTCTGTCCGTGTATTTGTGGCTTTGGCCAAGACAAATGAGCCCCACGCGTGGTGGGGTTCGAGGCTTGTGTTCCCCACGCGTGGTGGGGTTCCCCATGTGTCACGGACTCGGTTTATTATGGGCTAGGTCCGAAATTAGGCCTAAAAACGGGTAGTTTGAACCCGAATATTATTCTTTTACCCAGACCCGAGAAACAGGAACACGACGTTGCTCAACTAGTCCTATGTAAGCAAAATAACTAACAAAATAAGACTAATATATTTAAACAAAATTATATCTTTTTAAGTATATTTTTCAAGATTTAAAATAGCTACAAAATATTAATAAAACTATTTTTTTGTAATTTTCGTTTTTATATAAGGATAAAATATAAAGTAATATTTTTTTGTATTTTTCAAAAATTAAAATGACTACAAAACATTAATAGAACTATATTTTTTGGTAATTTTCGAAATTATATAAAGTACAAAAATAAAGTGCAATTTTGTATTTTTCAAGTTTATGATAAATACATAAACTAAAATTTATATACATATATTTTTTGTAATTTTTCTTTTTGTAATGAAATAAAGCAAAAATAGTCAAAATAGGTATATTAGACCTAAATTACATATTTATGCTAAAAAATGTGAAAATTCTCGGGGAGGGTCAAAAATCCGGTGTCTACAGTTGCCCCTCTTTGACTGGAAACACGAGGAGTTTTCCGACAAAGAACGACTAGACATGTTTTTGACCCGACCATTACTTGGACGGACTACACTAAGGCAAGGAAGGGAATGTAGTCGGGCCCTGATATCTGAGCTGCCTACATATCCTTGGTTATACAGAAATCATGCCACATGTAGTTCGGGAATGGGAGAGATGGTAGAGTGTATCGAGGAGAAGAGCCGATCGAGGTGCCGTTCCGTTGAGGTTCCGGTCCGTGGTCCTGCCATTACATCAAAAATGATAACTGAAAAAGACTAACTAAGCCTATCAGCTATTAGTTACAAGGATTCCTATCTTTAAGTCTTCAGAAACGTGGTCTTGAGTCTTGAATGGTGCTTCATACAGACTTTGGATTTGAACCTTGATACTTGCTAGTTGTAGGCGCTAGTTCTTGAGCAGATCACATCTGTTCTCCACATCCGTGCTTCGGATTCATTCATTTTTCTCTTTTTTCTTTTTCTTCTTTTTTTCTTTTTGTTTTTGTGACTAGCTTTTGTTGACCCTCTCAGACTGTTGACTCGCATTCTTGGGGCGAGATTCTTGTTGCTTCTATCTTGGATTGAGTGCTGGGGACTTCTATCGTAGCCTTCTGCCTTCCAATGGGTTGCGGCTTGACTTTGAACGATGTTCCGCTGTTCTACAGGCGGACCCCTAACTTCTTCAATCTTCGGCGTACAACAACCTCCGCTCTATAGGCAGGCTCCTGACAACCAAAACAAACAACACAAATGAAATTTCCTAACCCAGTTTGCACTGGGAAGGTTTGTGAGTCGTTAGCAAAATCGTAGCCCACCGATACTACTGATGCAGTGCTGAGAGTGAACTAAACACTAGACTAGGATGTATTCCCTTGTTATACAGGTGGGCGCCTAACTTCAATGCTTGAAATGTAAGGACTGAAATGTATTCCTCTGTTCTATGGGCGGGCTCCCAATTTCAACACTTGAAATGAAAAAGACTGAAATGTATTCCTCTCGTTATACAGGTGGGCGCCTGGGTCATGGAATGCAAATACTGAAATGTATTCCTCTCGTTATACAGGTGGGCGCCTGGCTTCAACAAAATGTATTCCTCTCGTTATACAGGTGGGCGCCTGGTTTTAGGAAAATGACTCTTTTTTTTTAATAATAATTTTTTTTCTAACGTTTTTTTTAGCATCTTAGGAGAAAGATTCATCAGACTAAGATTTTGATCCTAGGAGAAGGTTCATCAGACTAGGTCTCTATCTTAGGAGAAAAATTCGTCAGACTAAGATTTTGATCCTAGGAGAAGGTTCATCAGACTAGGTCTTTTCTTTTTGGTATCTTAGGAGAAAGATTCATCAGACTAAGATTTTGATCCTAGGAGAAGGTTCATCAGACTAGGTCTTTTTTTTTGGTATCTTAGGAGAAAGATTCATCAGACTAAGATTTTGATCCTAGGAGAAGGTTCATCAGACTAGGTCTCTATCTTAGGAGAAAAATTCGTCAGACTAAGATTTTGATCCTAGGAGAAGGTTCATCAGACTAGGTCTTGTTTTTTTGGTATCTTAGGAGAAAGATTCATCAGACTAAGATTTTGATCCTAGGAGAAGGTTCATCAGACTAGGTCTTGCTTTTTGGTATCTTAGGAGAAAGATTCATCAGACTAAGATTTTGATCCTAGGAGAAGGTTCATCAGACTAGGTCTCGTTTTTTGGTATCTTAGGAGAAAGATTCATCAGACTAAGATTTTGACCCTAGGAGAAGGTTCATCAGACTAGGTCTCGTTTTTTGGTATCTTAGGAGAAAGATTCATCAGACTAAGATTTTGATCCTAGGAGAAGGTTCATCAGACTAGGTCTCTATCTTAGGAGAAAAATTCGTCAGACTAAGATTTTGATCCTAGGAGAAGGTTCATCAGACTAGGTCTTGCTTTTTTGGTATCTTAGGAGAAAGATTCATCAGACTAAGATTTTGATCCTAGGAGAAGGTTCGTCAGACTAGGTCTCTATCTTAGGAGAAAAATTCGTCAGACTAAGATTTTGATCCTAGGAAAAGGTTCTCCTTTGGGTGAAACTAAAACAAACTTAGGAGGAAATGCATCTCATATGGATGAAACTAAAACAAACTTAGGAGGAAATGCATCTCCTATGAATGAACTAAAACAAACTTAGGAGGAAATGCATCTCCTATGAATGAACTAAAATAAACTTAGGAGGAAATGCATCTCCTATGAATGAACTAAAACAAACTTAGGAGGAAATGCATCTCCTATGAATGAACTAAAACAAACGTAGGAGGAAATGCATCTCCTATGAATGAACTAAAACAAACTTAGGAGGAAATGCATCTCCTATGAATGAACTAAAACAAACTTAGGAGGAAATGCATCTCCTATGAGTGCAACTAAAACAAACTTAGGAGGAAATGCATCTCCTATGGATGAAACTAAACAAACCTAGGAGGAAATGCGTCTCCTATGGGTAAAACTAAAACAAACCTAGGAGGAAATGCGTCTCCTACGGGTAAAACTAAAACAAACCTAGGAGGAAATGCGTCTCCTACGGGTAAAACTTAAACCAAACCTAGGAGGAAATTCATCTCCTATGGGTGAAACTAAAACAAACCTAGGAGGAAATGCGTCTCCTATGGGTAAAACTAAAACAAACCTAGGAGGAAATGCGTCTCCTATGGGTAAAACTAAAACAAACCTATGAGGAAATGCGTCTCCTATGGGTAAAACATAAACCAAACCTAGGAGGAAATGCATCTCCTATGGGTGAAACTAAAACAAACCTAGGAGGAAATGCGTCTCCTATGGGTAAAACTAAAACAAACCTAGGAGGAAATGCGTCTCCTATGGGTAAAACTAAAACAAACCTATGAGGAAATGCGTCTCCTATGGGTAAAACATAAACTTAGGAGGAAATGTGTCTCCTATGGGTAAAAGTGAAACAAACTTAGGAGGAAATGCATCTCCTATGGGTAAAAACTTTAATGATTTCAAATTAGGAAGTGCGTCTCCTATTGGAAAAGACGTGAAATGTATTCCCTTGTTATACAGGTGGGCGCCTAAAATATGAAATGAACAGACAAAAAGTATTCCTCTCGTTATTCAGGTGGGCGCCTATCTTCAAACAAACAACTTAGAAAAAATAAAATCCTATTCGAGGGCGGATGAACCCAAAATATCCTATTCGAGGGCGGATGAACCCAAAATATCCTATTCGAGGGCGGATGAACCCAAAAGATCCTATTCGAGGGCGGATGAACCCAAAATATCCTATTCGAGGGCGGATGAACCCAAAAGATCCTATTCGAGGGCGGATGAACCCAAAATATCCTATTCGAGGGCGGATGAACCCAAAATATCCTATTCGAGGGCGGATGAACCCAAAATATCCTGTTCGAGGGCGGATGAACCCAAAATATCCTGTTCGAGGGCGGATGAACCCAAAATATCCTGTTCGAGGGCGGATGAACCCAAAATATCCTGTTCGAGGGCGGATGAACCCAAAATATCCTATTCGAGGGCGGATGAACCCAAAATATCCTTAAGACTTGAAAATGTCTTACCTCGAATACTTGTTGGGGATTAGGATGAATTTTCCCTTTCTACCTTCCCCATTTTTTTTTTATTTTTTTTATTATTCTTTTTTATTATTATTATTATTATTATTAGCTTCTTCCTTCGAAGACTAACCGCTGAGGATACCGATTTTCACCAAACTTATGTTGGACTCCTCGAAACTGCTAGGGATAACACTGTTGGGGAATTATTTACTTACTTGCTAGGGATAACACTGTTGGGTAAAATGTTATCAGCTGGGGGTACCTGACTTCCAGAAAATTTTCTAAATGGAAGGAAAATTTTCTGCCCCAGTTTGATAATATCCCTTGTGGCATGCAGTTCTGGCATCAATGTCATTTCCTTTACCTGCTTCAAATCAAACAAAATTTTGTTAGTTTAAAACATGGTGGTTGGTTATGATACTCCTACTGGGATAGCTTTCCCTTTCTCCTTCCTCGCTCTGCGTTCAACAACTTGTTGGGGATGATATTACGTGCTGGGGATAATCCCTTTCTGCTGGGGATATCCCTCTTCTTTTGTGGCATAGCTTGGAAACTGGCATTTCCCCGACCTTTTAGTCTAGTATGGATTTCGCCGAATCACGCTCACTGCTCTCCTTGCTTTGTTCACGGGCCTTGTCTTTGAGGTTTATAACCTTGGTTTTGGCAAGGGTATCCCTCTTGACACTCGTCAATCCTTTTGTCAATTCCCTTTTGCTGGGGATATCTTTATTGACACTGGCCTCGCGCTTGTTCCTTGCTGACTATACCATTTGGATGTACTAGTCAGATCTCATCTTGAAAAGCTGATGGCATATTTGAAGTCATTTCATACTTGTTCTGACCAGACAGACTCTATTGGGGATTTTTCTATGAAAGGAAAAAGATAAAAGGGAAAAGAATAAAAAGACAGGAAAAAAATGACTCTTTAACAAAAGAAACTATAAATAAAAACCTATCAAATGCAGATACCGACTCTAATGGTCATGACATGCATATGTGGCCTATCCTCCGCCGTTAATCGTCTTTCCAGATCTTCAATTGGCAATTCCCCATCTGATTCTCAATCTTATTCGACTTGTAGTGCCCGCAGGGTTTTCACTAGCAAGTCTCTCTCATTTTTGGTTCTTCTCTCAGCTTTCATCGCCTTATGGTGCCTGTGAAGGTTTTCACCGATAAGACTCTCTCATTTGTATCACTTTCCAGCTGGGGATTTGGAGTGTTGCCGGTATGACTCTCTCTGTTGGAGATTAGAGTCCTTTCCGCTGTGGAACAGAATGTTATGTTCGCCGGTAAGACTCTTCATTTGTCTGACTTGGCATCTTTTTTAAAGACTGATCAGAAGGTCTTTCTTTTGACCGTAATGTGAGTTTTGGATAGGCTAGAAAGAAAGGGTATAAAAGGCTCAAAAATACATTAATTTTTGGGTTATTAGTTACAACCTTCGGAATTAGATTTATTTACAACAAACGCAACTTTTGCCCAGTTTCTTGCTTGGGGATATTTTAATTGATGATTTTTTTTCATTTTTCAAAACTATGACCGAGCCGTGAAGCGCCTACGTATCCTCTTTGAGGAATCAGGTCAAACGTAGTTCCCAATTCCTCTTTTCATTCCGACTTTCTTTTGTTTGTTATCATTTTCTTTTCTTTATTTTTTTCTCTTTTTCGTTTTGTTGTTTTCTTTTTTCTTTTTTTTTCGTTGCTACTGATTCTGAACGAGGGGTATGAAAGAAAATAAATAAGGCTCAAAAGGGGTAACGAAGGATAAAGTGTTTAGGTAGCAGAACAAAATGCCTTCGTCATTCCAGTCTTCAAGACATGCCAAGTGCAAACAACACAATTAAACAATAGATTTATAGTCTCTTCCGATGGTGCTGGACTTGACAATTATATTCAACATCTGTTTGTTCATTTGTCACTTCTAAAACACCGTTGGGCGACACTCTCATTCTCATTATTATGAACGACCCTCGTGCCAATTTAGGCGAATCTTTCTTTAACGGTTTTCTTTGTGTTTAACTTGCCCCAGTTCCACATGACTCGGGCTCCAAATAATCTCAAACCGTCCTTATTTTCTTTAAATGGTTTGATCGCCTTTCTGGGGTTTTATGATTAACTTTAAAGACTAGGCCCAAACTGTGTGCGCATGTCATGTCACTAGAATCGGCGTTGAATAAAATGACAAAAGGACTAAACAAAGAGATGACTGGAAATAATAAAAGATCGGATTTGCTTTATACTACTGGCGAAATGGTTTGAATAATAAAACAAACAAAACAAACCGGAATGAAATCCTAAAAACAACCTGGACAAACTTAAACAAACCGCTATGACAAAACAGAAAGATAAGCGGAAAGATATTGACACAAAACAAAATCCGAATTACAATCCTAATAACCTGAACAAACCGAAATGACAACAAAATAAGCCACCACAAGCTTCTCTCTTGTTAACCAAGGAACGGAGCGTCCTCCCATTTTATCAAACTTGGCATCGTAGCCACTGAGCTTTGCATTAGTATTGCAATGACCAATGCCAACTTCAATATCATTACCCTTAGTCAACAAGTTCCCAATAGGACTCGAATGCTTCTGTCATCAGGCCCAATCCCCGCAGAGTGTGTATCATGAGATACAAGTGAAGGACTCTGAGTGTCATTGTCCGCCTTACCACAAACAACCACCTTAACTTTATTTGCGAAACAAACAGGTTAGAATGGACTCAGTCGGTCCTCATTATTAACAACATCTTTTTTCTTTTTCTCTTTTTTTGATGTTTTTTTTTCTTTCTCTTTTTTTCGTTTTTTTTTTCATTTTTCCTTTTTGATTTTTTTTTCATTTTTTTTGTTGTGGTCGAATCTTATGGAGATTGCCTACGTATCATGACCCCGCATGAATCAGACCTTGCGTAGTTCGTGCCAATAAGAGATAAACAATAACAAATAATTTTTTTTCAATTTTCATATTAAAACAAACTGGGTTTCAAAGGTTTAAAGATGACCTACAAACTCGAAAATCAAATAACCCATATATTTTAATCAAGAGATTTATAAACTCAAAAACAAAAGGCTAACTCCCTTTCTCTGTTCGACAAATGCAACCAAATGGTTATTTTTGCAAATGTGTCCCCTTCCAAATTTCACATGAATTTTGAGGCCGGGGAGGATTATTTTATGACGCTTTTACAAACTTGTCCGTTCTTTTACGAAAATAACCTTTCGACAACTGACAGATACTCTAAGGCTATTTCGGCAAGAACGGTTTAAGACGCGGCCGAAGCTAGCTCGGCTTATTATGACAAAATTTGAACGGTATTCACCCGACTACCGACTTTTTTTTTTTCAACTTACAATAAAAACTTGGTGTTGCAAACACGGCCCTTCAGCGCCTCGGGGACGAAGATTTATAGGGCTGTGTGGGTCAACTAGACCAAAAATCTTAAACATGACCCAAAAAGTGGTTGTTTATGCAAAGTCAGCCTTCCGGCGTCCCTTTCGGGAACATTCGGCTATTTATGACAAATCAGCATCACCTGACTTATTTATAACTCTTTTTTATCGTTTTTCAAATTAGAAAAGTCAATATTGCAAACACGGCCTTTCAACGTCTCGGGGACGAAGATTTTTAAGGCTGTGTGGGTCAACTGGACCAAATCTTAAAAATGACCCGAAGGTGGCTGTTTATGCAAAGTCAGCCTTCCGGCGTCCCTTTCGGGAACATTCGGCTATTTATGACAAAACATCATCACCCGACTTCTTTATGAAAAAAATTAAAATTTGACATATTATTTGTTTTTTGTTTTTTATTATTATTTATTTGTTTTTGTCTTTTCAGCAAAAGGTGGGGTTGGACCCGATGAGGGTTGCCTACGTATCTCACATCCGGTGAGAATCAAACCCGCGTAGTTCGGGCCAATAAGAATAAGTAGGCAAATAATAATAAGCAGATGAACTAACTCTTTTTTTTTAATTTGCGAAAGAACTACTTTAAAAGAAGCAAGGAAGTATTACTTTTTGATTGATTTTCTTTTTAAAAGAAAGACTAATATTTTTTTTTGAATTTTCGTTTTTTTTTATTCTAAAGAAAAGAAGAAAATATTTTTCGGAATTTTACCTTTAATAAAAGAAATGCTTCTCAAAATGTTTTTTTTTTAATTTTGAATTTTCTTTTCAATTTTGAAAGAAGAATCAAAATATTTTCGGATTTGTTTTTTTTATATTATATTTTTTTTATTTTTTTATTTTTTTTATATATTTTTTTTTTTAAAAAAAAAATTTAGAAAGACTTTCTAAAGAAGTCAATAATGGAAAATATTTTTGGATTATTTTAAATTTGTCATTTTCAAATATATAAAACATATTTCAAAACAAGACTTTTTTTTTTCATTTTTATGGCAAGACAAACTATTTTCTTTTCTATTAATTTTTTTTTAGAAAAACAAGACAAAACAGTGATGATTTTTTCTACTTTTCCTTTGCTTTTAATAAAACAAACTAATAAGACATATTTTTTTATTTTCTCAAAATTTCGGCAGAGTTTTGATACTACTCGGACATTGGTTTCTTTTTCCTAACAATAAGTAGCCACATCTCTACACTGTTATTTTCTCCTCTTTTCCACTATTGTCTAGTTTGTGGATGATGAAAACATACACAATCTTTTTTTTTTGAATTTCCAATGTTTCTTTCTATATGTATACATATATATTTTATTTTTTATATTTATTATATTTTCAAAAATGTGGCATGGGGGACATAGGGAATTTCAAGACTTCTTGGATTCCGCAAATGTTCCCCATGTGCTTTTCAAAAATGAAGCGTGGGGGACATAGGGGAATTCCAAGGCTTCTTGGATTCCACAAATGTTCCCCATGTGCTTTCCCAAAAAGCAAGCGTGGGGGACATAGGGAATTTCAAGGCTTCTTGGATTCCACAAATGTTCCCCATGCTTTGATTAAAATAACACCATGCTGGAAATGACCAAATGACCCATTCGCCCTTGACTAAATACAACATGTAGCATATAGCATGCCGAAAGATGGTCTATTATTTTCAGGTTGCTTGTCATAGACGGACCCAACCCCTATGTTGAGTCCCCTAAGTCAAATGCAACGTGATGCAAATAAGCGTTCCTACTAGGGATCCGGCATGAAGTCACGTTATTCTATGTTCAAAAACCTGGGTCGGTGTTCTAGACAGTGTACCCGAGCGGACAACTCGAGCTGAGGAAGGAGCTCCTTTCCGGGAACCAAAAGGCCAGCCGGCTTAGAAACTTTCCGAGCCTCTTTTATTCAGGGTATGACACTAACAGAATAGGGAGTCTCAACCAGTAAGCACATCCCCGGAGGTAAGAAGAGAAAGGTTTCGGCACAATTTATATACAGTTCAAATAATATCAAAGCGGTAAAAGCAGCATTTAGCACATTAGGCTCAAACATGTAATAAAATCATATAATAAATAAAGCCAAATAATAACAATTATTCTAAGCTCGAATTCTTAACCCTGAACCAGTGGTTCTGGGCAGGAATCCCCAGCAGAGTCGCCAGAGCTGTCACACCTCCTTTTTCCGCACCCGCGAGGGTGCAAGGGAGTTTTTCCAATTAAAGGACAATCGAAACGGGATTGGTTTATTTATTTCAGAGTCGCCACTTGGGAGATTTAGGGTGTCCCAAGTCACCAATTTTGATCCCGAATCGAGGAAAAGAATGACTCCATATTACAGTCTGCGTACCAGAAATCCGGATAAGGAATTCTGTTAACCCGGGAGAAGGTGTTAGGCATTCCCGAGTTCCGTGGTTCTAGCACGGTCGCTCAACTGTTATATTTGGCTTATTTATCTGATTTTAAATACAATTATGAACCAATGTGCCAATTTTAACTTTTTACCGCTTTATTATTATTATTTTAAAAGAATGTGAACATCGCTTAAAACATGTCTTTGGACTGCGTCACATGAAATGCACCCACAATCCGGAACATATTTTATTTGATGTTTTGGGATTTGGATCTGGGTCGCATGAAATGCACACCCAAGTTTTAAGAAAGTAGATTATTAAACACGCGCCTAAAGAGACTATCGTGTTATTATTTTGGGAAGGCCACGAAATTCGCTAAGCGGCCCTCCTGAATTCTAAGTAAATTTAAAACGAGTATTTACTGAGGGCCCCGCAATTTGCATTTTTTGTTTGTCGAGGCTCGTCCCATTTATTATTTTAAAAATGAATTTGCAACGTCATGGAAATGCATCTCAGACCACGTCACAGTCAATGTACCCGTGATTAGAGACACATTTCGATTTTGTTGAGATTTGGATTTGGGTCACGTAAATGTGCACCCGAGTTTAGGGAGATAACATTATTAAAGGCGCGCCTAAAGCAACTAGCGCATTATTATTTTGGGGTAGGGTCGTGAAATTTACTAAACGGTCCGTCCCGGAATCTAAGTATTTAATACATATATTTTGCGAGGGCTCCGCAATTTGTACATTTTTATGTGGCGAAGCTCGTCTCGTTTTTACTATTTGAAGGCAAACTTAAGGCAACTACAATTTTCTACCAATGAAATCATCCGAGGTTAAACAAAAAAAAACGATTCTAACAGGTAATAATATCCCTGGTAAAAATGAAAAAATAGAATAACCTCGTTCATATGCTCACATTTACTTTAAGCATGCAGTAACTAAACATAGAATAAACATTTTTAACACAACAACAAAAATTGCATTATTGACATTCATAAATATCGAATATTCTCATTTTTTGCCTTGAACCATAATATGCAAAACGAATGAAATGAAACAAAGGACGAAGAACACCAACCTTCGAACCTCGACAATCCTAGAACGACAAACAGTGCCTCCTACGGAACTCGAACCGGACCTCACTCGACGAGGAACAATGATGAAACCTCGGACAAACACCTCGACGTACCGGACCTCGACGAACCAAAGACGACCTCGATGGAAATAGAAAGCTCGGACCCACAGCTGTCAACAACCAGGGACTGTTTGGTTGCTGCTGTATTTTTCTGCGCAGCACTTGGTACGTGAAGCTGCAGCATGAGGGGTCGTTTGGGTAATTGACGATGGTTAACGGGGGTGGTGTTTAGAGGTGTTGTTTGGACGAGAGGGAGTAGGGACTCGTAGGGTTTTGGGTGGTTTGTTGAAGGTGGTGATGGAGGAGGCAGAAGCGAGTAACAATGGTGGTTTCACGGTGGTGTTCGTTGGTGGTCCAGGCATGGGGGGGTTTGTGACTGGTCTCTGTTTGGTGGTCGTGAGGCAGCTGGGGTGACGAGTGGTTGTTTATCGGCGGCTCAGGCGTGCGAGGGAGCTGGTCGGAGGTGGTGGTCGTTGTCGATGGTGGTTTTGGGCAATAGGGTTGAGGGTGGTGGTTTTAGGCGAAGACCGAGCTGGTCGCGGGGCTGGTCGGAAGCGGGTGGCGACGGGGGGCGCGACTGGTTTTGGGCAGTGGTTTTGGCGTTCGGAGGGCAGCTGAACGGAGGTCTGTTATTGTTTTCTAGGGTTTTTTTCTTCTTCTTCTTTAGGAGGAAGAAGCTCTACAGTACAAGTTCAAATTTTTTCCCCCCAGTCCCCTCTAATTTTTTCAAGTCTGTCCGTGTATTTGTGGCTTTGGCCAAGACAAATGAGCCCCACGCGTGGTGGGGTTCGAGGCTTGTGTTCCCCACGCGTGGTGGGTTTCCCCATGTGTCACGGACTCGGTTTATTATGGGCTAGGTCCGAAATTAGGCCTAAAACAGGTAGTTTGAACCCGAATATTATTCTTTTACCCGGACCCGAGAAACAGGAACACGACGTTGCTCAACTAGTCCTATGTAAGCAAAATAACTAACAAAATAAGACTAATATATTTAAACAAAATTATATCTTTTTAAGTATATTTTTCAAGATTTAAAATAGCTACAAAATATTAATAAAACTATTTTTTTTGTAATTTTCGTTTTTATATAAGGATAAAATATAAAGTAATATTTTTTTTGTATTTTTCAAAAATTAAAATGACTACAAAACATTAATAGAACTATATTTTTTGGTAATTTTCGAAATTATATAAAGTACAAAAATAAAGTGCAATTTTGTATTTTTCAAGTTTATGATAAATACATAAACTAAAATTTATATACATATATTTTTTGTAATTTTTCTTTTTGTAATGAAATAAAGCAAAAATAGTCAAAATAGGTATATTAGACCTAAATTACATATTTATGCTAAAAAATGTGAAAATTCTCGGGGAGGGTCAAAAATCCGGTGTCTACAATCGTATTCTAACTATTTAAGCAATTTTCCAACTTTTAACACGAGTTTTCTAAAATTCGACCCCGGGCCCACATGCCCGAATTCCGTATTTTTTTCGAAGGAAGTTGTTCTCTATAACCTAAGGATCAATAATATATGATTTCTAATTCATTTCATAACTAATTTAGTGGTAAAATCTAAGTTTTATTAAAACCCTAAGTCTAGCTCTAACCTCATGATTTTACCTTAATCCTAGTGTTTAATCTACCCTAAACACAAGTGTTAAACTAAGAATAGGTGGGGTAAGCTTACCTCAAGATGCCAAGTAGAAGCCCTCTTCCAAAGCTCCCAAAATCGCCAATGGAGGAGTGAAAAGTGTCAAAAATGACTTAGAACCCGTATTAAATGAAGCCCACTGCTTCTGCGATTTCCGCTTCTGCAGTCAGGGGGCTGCATCTGCGAGAAAGGACCGCATCTGCGAAATGGGCTAAAAGGGCTGAGGCCGCTTCTGCAGTATTGAGGCCGTTTCTGCGGTTTGGCCTGGCCTTCCCTTGGCCGCATCTATGATAGATGAACCACATATGCGGTCTCGCACCTGCGGTCCCCCAACCGCAGGTGCGGTTTTGACAGAAGCAACAACTTCAGCACTTCTCAAAAATTTTAACTTCACTCGAGCCTCGTCCGATTGACGCTCGGGGATCCCGGGCCTCGCCCGAACATACCGACAAGTCTCAAATCACCAGACAAACCTACTCGAGCCTTCGGAACGCCCGAAACAACGCAAAATCTAAAAATCACCCCCTAAAACCAAATGAATCAAATTTATGAACTTCAAGTTCTTCATTTTCCTCTAACGAGCCAAAATGCCCTAAAACTACTCGAATTGACACCAAATTTTGCAGTTAAGTCTTAAATGATATTTCGGACCTGTACTAGGTTCGGAACCAACATACGGGCATGATACCCATGGAATCAATCATTAATTAGTTTCTTTAAATCTTTAAAATTTCATATTAACAATTTCTAATAAAAATTCATTACTCAGGCTAGGGACCTCGGAATTCGATTCCGGGCATACGCCCAGGTCCTATATTTTCCTACGGACCCTCCAGGACCGTCAAATTACGAATCCAGGTCCGTTCGCTCAAAATGTTGACCAAAGTCAAACTTAGCCTTTTAAGAAAATTCTAAGGAATCAAATGGGCATATTTCACTCCAAACTCTTCCAAATCCCGAACCCACCATCCCCGCAAGTCGTAAATTAGTTAAAGCAAGTGCGGGAAGTTTTATTTAAGGGAACGGGGTTCTAAAAGGCAAAACGACCAGTCGGGTCGTTACATTCTCCACCTCTTAAACAAACGTTCGTCCTCGAACGGACATAGAAAAGTACCTGAGCTGCTGAATAAATGTGGATATCTGCTCCGCATGTCCTCCTCGGACTCCCAGGTTGCCTCCTCGACTAGTTGGCCCCTCCACTGGACCCTCACTGCAGAAATTCTCTTAGACCTCAACTGGCGATCCTGTCTATCAATAATGGCAACTGGCTCCTCCTCATATACTGAAGTCTAACATATAGGACAGGTCGGCATGATACTTATGAAGCATCGATACATGAAAAATCGGATGAACTCCCAATAAGTTGGGGAGGTAAAGTAAGCTTGTAAGCAACCTTCCCAACTTGCCTTAACACCTCAAATGGGCCAATAAACCTTGGTCTCAGCTTGCCTTTCTTCTCGAATCTCATAACGCCCTTTATTGGCAAGACTATCAAGAGGACCTTCTCTCCAACCATGAATGATACATCACGGGCCTTCTGATCCGCGTAGCTCTTCTGTCTGGACTGAGCTATGTGTCGCACCTCCTTTTTACCGCACCCGCGTGGGCGCGTGAGAGAGTTTTCTCCAATTAAAGGACAGTCGAAACGGGATTTATTTAATTATTTAAGAGTCGCCACCTGGGAATTTTAAGGCGTCCCAAGTCACCAATTTTAATCCCTGAATCGAGGAGAATATGACTCTGTTTATTATTCTGCGAACCAGAAATCCTGAGTAAGGAATTCTGTTAATCCGGAAGAAGGTGTTAGGCATTTCCGAATTCCGTGGTTCTAGCACGGTCGCTTAACTGTTTTTATTATTGGCTTAATTATCTTGATTTTTATTAAATACTTTTTGTTACGTGATTTTTCTACCGCTTTTACTTATTGTGATTAAGGACCCTTCTTTGAATCGAATTACGCGTACGTATATTCGTGTTATAAATTTAAAAATGCGGAATTGTGTCACGCGTACGTGTACACGATAACTTTTGATAATATACTTAATAAACAATCATTTTTTTGAAATTTGTGTCGAATCAAGAAAAATTTGTTTTTCTTAAATAGTGAACCGCACATCTCGGTTTTTTATGAAATTGATTTAACGCCTTTGGAAAAATCCTTTTCTTAAATATTCGCTCGAAATTGCGCGTACGCATAATCCGAATTTGCTTTTAAAAATATAATCAGGGTACGCGAACGTATCCCTAATTGCGCAAAATATTTGTAATGATATTAGGGATTTTCCACAAATTTTTTATTATATTCATATATTTTTTATGTGAAAATCATGAGAAACTCCCATTTTAGAGGCCTATAAATTCTTTGAAAAGAATTTACAATCTATTAAAGGTTGCCTGTCGATTATAATTTCTGAGTATAAATTATATTCATTCCAACTATTCAAATTCAAAGAACAGAATAAAAATATGATTAATACTATTTTTTTAACAAATATGACATATATATATATATATATATGCCACAGAATAAATTGCATATGAAACTGAAAATGAATGATTCATAAAGGGAGGAAATATTTTCCAAGAATTTTCATTATGTACTTAGTGCAAATTCTATTTCTAATTATCATTGACATAAATTGTTGCAATTTGTTCTTATACATATCATCTCATTCTCACATACTTGTTTTTAATCCAAAATTATAATTGCTTAGTTTATTTATAACGCTAAATAATCAAATTAATGAGAAAGAAGTTATTATTCGAATTGATTCAATAAAATTGTATTACATACAACATAATTGAGCGTCTAAACATTCATAATATTCTTAACACTATAACGAGCTATAACAAATCAACTTACCATCCACTAATGGTTCTATAGATACCTGTTATAATGCCACATAAGAACGTACAACTTATATCATTCCTTCCACAACTAAATCAGATTATCAGAATAAACTAGCAATATGGTTTTGACATTTTTCGCGCTATTCTTTATTCAACTAACAACTTCACAAGGCCTAATTAATGGCCAACTTTATGTCATGTTTCCTACCTTGACAGTTCAAACATGACTAAACTAATGAGATGAAGGGCTAACATTATTACAAAGCTTTATACGAATTTCAAAGTAAGATAATTAACTCATAGCTATCAAATTGAATTTACTACTAATTAACTAACATGAAACAAAAAATGAAATTTAAATTGATGAACTTGGACAAATGGAAAACAGAATTGCAATTCAAACTTCATTGATTAGTCATGTGGAATCTCTTTCCAACATAAAATTTAAAAGACATGTACCTGAAAATGAAGGTAGAAGGAGTAAATTTCAGCAGTTGCAGCAGTAACAAATTCAGCAGAATAGCAGTATTTCCACAGATTTGAGCAATAATACGACCCGAGGAAACCAGATGCACAATACAGTATTTTTAAAGACACTTCAGATTTTAACTGAGCAGTGGAATCAAATAAAGTTGAACAGATTCAACAAAAGAACAATATTTCAGATTTCAGTTTCTTTTCAGTTTCAAATTCCCATTTTTTTTATTTTTTGTTTCTGCTGCTGTATCTGTGTGTGTGTGTGTGACTGTTCTCTTTCGTTTCTTTTCTGTTTGAAAAGGTTCCTAAATCAGATTTTTCTTCTTCTCTTCTCCTAAAATCCCTCTCAATTCCCTTCTCCGTCTGAAAACTGATTTTCTTCAAATTTTTTCCTCCTCTCTAAAGCTCTTAAAATCTCTCTCTGTCTGAAAAACTCCTTTCCATTAAAATGTCCAGCTCTTGTATTTATACAGGGCCGGTCCTATACTTTTTAAGTGCTTCTTGGACCCTTTTTTTTTTAAATCAGAAAGTTTCCATTAAAACTGCTTTTGAATAATTTAAAACTAAGTGCTCTTATCAGCAGCCCCATTATCCCTTGTTTCCCATTAGTATCTTAAATTATAGCCAACCAACATTCCATTGAAAGCACACTAACACATTACCCTACTGTTTCATTTCAAAATAAACCTGAAATCCTTCTGTAATTACAACCTTTAAACTAAAATCAGAATATGTTGCAAAACAGATTTTAAAGTCTGCTTTAACAGTTATAACCAGTCCTAGGATTAAATTCCTAGTACAATTGTATTTAACTAACACTTGTAAACTTGAATTCAAACTTAACATCACAATCAATTATAGTGAATTCAACATAGCAATCAAACTGAATTTCAACATTGGACTAAAGTTAAACAAACACAGGGGCATTGTTAGTATACTGACAATGCCCTGTTCAGAAAATGATATATACAACACACATTTGAATTCACTGATTCGCAAACAAACATGATTTAATTGACGAGTATTAATCAGTTGATTACTTATAACATTTGTCCATAATTAGTCTAAAACAATAAAAACAGACTGTTTCAATTAGCATTATCATAAATGAGAATTCATAATATAACTAATCGACGAACTTAATCGAGTCGATTACTTACATTGTGAATAATCACAACCAACAGAAATAGTTTCATATTTTGATCATATAGACGGGCATGAGACAAAGATGACAGAATTTAATCAAAACAAAAATATGAAAAATCAACGAGTTATTAAAACAAACAAAAATACATACAGAATATACAAACAGAAATAGAAAAGTACCTCTGAATTTTAATCAGACTCGAACTCAACTCGGCTTCGAATTTTGTTTGAAATCAAACAGACCTTAGTCGAAGTATTTTCCACTGAAAATACCTCGACTAAGGTCGATTAAACCTCAATCTTTATTCAATCTGAAAAGAATCCAAAAGTTTGGTATTTTTAGGGTTCTTGAAAATTCGATTTGGGACTTAACCATTTCTGGTCAGATTCGAGGAGAACCAAATATGATACAAGGGTGAGGGTAGCCTAGGGGTCATTTGGTGTCAGCTTAAAACGGATTTGAGTTTGTTCTTGTTTGGTCCGAATCTTCAAAAGAAGATTCGAGAAGCTCGGAACTGATTCGAGCCAAACAAACTTCAGATCCGTAACAAGGCATGCTAGGGGGTACTATGGTGTTATTTTGGAAGCCATTGGAAAGGTTGGAGTTTTCAGACCCACCTTCGATTTAATATTCGAAGAGTTGGGGTCTGATTCGAAGGAAACTAAGGTTGGATCTGTGTAGAGGATGTTCAGGGGATTCTAGGGTGTTATTTTGGTGACCGGCGGCGTTGATGCCGCCGGGTTTCAGGCGGTGGGATCCTAGGGCGGCTAGGGTTAGGGGGGGGGGGTCTGAGGAAGGTGATGATGAACAGTAGAGAGGGGGGGTTTAGTTAGGGGGCCGGGGTAGGGGTCTGGAACTTATATAGGGGAGGGGTGGATTGATCTTGTCCGTCCGATCAAGTAAGATTCACGGTCATGATCATCTCACTTAATCAAACGACGTCGTTTGGTTTATCGTTGGGGTCGGACTGAATCGGGTCAATGGGTCGGGTTACGGGTTACGGGTAAGGGGATGAGATCTTAACCGTTGGTTGGATTTGATCCAACGGTTCCTGAGAAGCCACGACCAAATGCTGTCGTTTTGGTTCGTCTGGTTTGGACCGGACCTGGGCTAAAGGGGGTAATTTGGTTTGGGCCTGGATTTAAATCCAGGTCCGATTATTTTTTATATTTTTTTTTCTTTTTCAACCATTTCATTTTTCTAATTTAAATTTCTAATTTGAATTATAAAACAATTTTAACTTCACAAAAATATATTAATTACTCTATAACAATTACTTAACACATAGACAAGACATCAATCACACAGTGGAATATTTAAAATAGAACTATTGCATATTTTTTGTGATTTTATTTAAATTATCTTTTAAATGCATAATTAAATCCTATATGCATGCAATATGTATTTTATTTTATTTTTTATTTTATTATGACAAAGTAAACACTTACGGACATAACACAAGTATTTAACACCACGCAAATTCAAAAATTACACAGTAAAAGAAATTTATTTTATTTTTTTGATTTATTTTGGAGTAATTTTCGTAAGGCAAAAATCACGTGCTCATAGCTGTCCCTCTTTGTGCGGAAACTCGAAGAGTTTTCGTGCAAAGATAAAGTGAGCGGATACGAGCGATTTTTGCCCGTTCAAATACTCCGTGGGAAGCATTTTTGAAAGATTTGACCGAACCTCTGCTTCAAAGGTTTCCTACATATCCTTGGCTATAAAGGAATCAGGTCAATGTAGTTCGGGAGTTTTTGGTAGCTGGGACTACCGTGGGACTACGATGTTACTGCTGCTTTATGCTGTTTTTTACTGCTTGCTGACCTCCTTATTACACCTTACTTCAAAGGTAATACAAAAAGCTAAACTAGACTATGTTACAGGAATTATAAAAAAAAATCTTATCTAGGTCATGCCCTTGCGTTTCTTGTTGTCTTGATATCTTGGTGACTTTTGGGCATTTGGCTTATTCCGTATTCCTTTTCATTGTGTCCCGTATTTTCTTTTGGGACTCTTGTTGTTTCTTGCTGAGGATTTGGTTGGACTCCTCCGCTTTATTGATTCTAAGTGTGCTCCTTTATCATATGATCGGGCTTTTGATTTCAACACTTCAATTGCATTCCCTCGTTCTCCAGGTGGGTGCCTGACTGCTTCTTTTCTTTCTTCATCCTCATTCTCCAGGTGGACGCCTGACTTCTTTTTCTCATCCTCGTTCTCCAGGTGGACGCCTGACTTCTTTTTAACTTCTTCATCCTCGTTCTCCAGGTGGACGCCTGACTTCTTCTTTTCTTCATCCTCATTCTCCAGGTGGACGCCTGACTTCTTCTTTTCTCATCCTCATTATCTAGGTGGACGCCTGACTTCTTTAATTCTCATCCTCATTATCCAGGTGGACGCCTGACTTCTTCTTTTCTTCATCCTCATTCTCCAGGTGGACGCCTGACTTCTTCTTTTCTCATCCTCATTATCCAGGTGGACGCCTGACTTCTTTAATTCTCATCCTCATTCTCCAGGTGGACGCCTGACTTATTTTTCCCTTTGTCCTCATTCTCCAGGTGGACGCCTGACTTCTTTAATTCTCATCCTCATTCTCCAGGTGGACGCCTGACTTCTTCTTTTCTTCATCCTCATTCTTCAGGTGGACGCCTGACTTCTTCTTTTCTCATCCTCATTCTCCAGGTGGACGCCTGACTTCTTCTCTTCTTCATCCTCATTCTCCAGGTGGACGCCTGACTTCTTCTTTTCTCATCCTCATTCTCCAGGTGGACGCCTGACTTCTTTAATTCTCATCCTCATTCTCCAGGTGGACGCCTGACTTCTTTAATTCTTCATCCTCATTCTCCAGGTGGACGCCTGACTTCTTCTTTTCTCATCCTCATTCTCCAGGTGGACGCCTGACTTCTTTAATTCTCATCCTCATTCTCCAGGTGGACGCCTGACTTCTTTAATTCTTCATCCTCATTCTCCAGGTGGACGCCTGACTTCTTCTTTTCTCATCCTCATTCTCCAGGTGGACGCCTGACTTCTTCTTTTCTTCATCCTCATTCTCCAGGTGGACGCCTGACTTCTTCTTTTCTCATCCTCATTCTCCAGGTGGACGCCTGACTTCTTCTTTTCTCATCCTCATTCTCCAGGTGGATGCCTGACTTCTTCTTTTTCTCATCCTCATTCTCCAGGTGGACGCCTGACTTCTTTTTCTCATCCTCATTCTCCAGGTGGACGCCTGACTTCTTTAATGCTCATCCTCATTCTCCAGGTGGATGCCTGACTTCTTTAATTCTTCATCCTCATTCTCCAGGTGGACGCCTGACTTCTTCTTTTCTCATCCTCATTCTCCAGGTGGACGCCTGACTTCTTTAATTCTCATCCTCATTCTCCAGGTGGACGCCTGACTTCTTTAATTCTTCATCCTCATTCTCCAGGTGGACGCCTGACTTCTTCTTTTCTCATCCTCATTCTCCAGGTGGACGCCTGACTTCTTTAATTCTCATCCTCATTCTCCAGGTGGACGCCTGACTTCTTTAATTCTTCATCCTCATTCTCCAGGTGGACGCCTGACTTCTTCTTTTCTCATCCTCATTCTCCAGGTGGACGCCTGACTTCTTCTTTTCTTCATCCTCATTCTCTAGGTGGACGCCTGACTTCTTATTTTCTCATCCTCATTCTCCAGGTGGACGTCTGACTTCTTCTTTTCTTCGTCGTCATTCTCCAGGTGGACGCCTGACTTCTTTAATTCTCATCCTCATTCTCCAGGTGGACGCCTGACTTCTTCAATTCTCATCCTCATTCTCCATGTGGACGCCTGACTTCTTTAATTTTTTACCAGGTATTTCCTGACACAAATATTGTACTTGCCCCTGTTTTAAATCAAAGAAAACTTCGTTAGTTTAAAGCAGGGTGGTTGACTGGGGTATTCTTGCCGATGGTGATGCTTCTCTTCGTCTCTCTTTATTGCCTTAGAATGGTTGAAAAGACTGTTTTATCCTTGTAATTGATCCTTGACTATAGGATTCTCCTTTGTATGTTTTCCTTCAAACCCTTTTAACTGTAATCATATGTCTCTTCTGACTTTGCTGATCCACTTTTGATTTCACCTTTCTTACACCCATATCTTTTATCTCCCACCTTTCGTGGCTGTATTTTGTAACCTTGAATCTTGGTAGTATACCTTGACATTCCTTCTTATTTGTTTGGAATAAAACTTATCTCAAAGCTTTTAGAAAGTAAGATTATTAGTAACGAAATACGCTGATTTCGACAATCATAGAATGAAAAGAAAAATCCAAATTTGTTATAATTTTAATGTAAGCACTTCTGAACTCGTAGCTGTTTTAAGAAGCATGGGCGACAAGGTACGATGGCCAAAAGAGATGAGATCAAATCCGAACAGGCACAACCCTGATCATTGGTGCGAGTTTCATAACGATCACGGGCATAAAACGGTAGATTGCAGGTTACTACAAGGGGAAGTTGATCATTTATTAAAGTAAGGGTATCTCACTGAATTATTCAGTGAGAGAGGCAAGCAAGCATACATGAAGAATAGGCAGGAGCCTCCAAAGCCACCTTCTCCCAAAAGGACCGTTAATGTCATAAGCGGGGGTGAAAACATCAATTGTGTGATATACACAGCAGCCAATAAAATTTCTAAAGTTACAATTACCCAAGGGAAGCGGGTGCGACATGTCTTAGAGGAAGAAAGCATTATGTTCGATGATGCAGATGCGGATGTCGTATTATCCCCACATAACGATGCACTGGTAATATCTTTACTTGTACATGATACTAATGTGAAACGAGTTTTGATTGATACAGGTAGTTCCGTGAATATTATTTTGCTAAGAGTGCTACGTGAGATGCAAGCCGAAGATAAATTAATACCAAAGGCACATACTCTGTCTGGATTTGATAATTCCAGCGTAGTGACGAAAAGGGAGGTAATACTTACAACATTCGCAGAAGGAGTTGTCAAGGATACAAAATTTCAGGTGGTAGATATGGAGATAGCTTACAATATTATCTTCGGGAGACCATGGATCCACGAGATGGATGTCGTTCCGTTAATCTTGCACCAAGTTATTAAATTTCCATCACCATGGGGAATATGTCAAATCCGTGGGGATCAACATACATCCAGAAGCATCAATTCTGTAGCAGATTCAAGTACGGGAAACGAAGAAAAATAGCAATTACAAAATCCAGTTGAGGGTACACAACACAACCTTAACTGAACAAGGACGAACAGACGTGGACTCAAGGCCAGATGTCATTCAAGAACCAGAAGAAAATGAAAATATCAAAACAACAATTGAAGAACTCGAATCTGTAATATTATTTGCACAATGGCCTGAAAGGAAAGTCTACGTAGGGGCCAATCTAAGCCAAGGCATAAAAGGTAAGTTGATTGAATTTTTAAAAACTAACGTGGATTGTTTTGCTTGGTCCCACTCTGATATGGCAGGAATACCACCTGAGGTAATGACTCACAAATTAAATAAAGACCCATCGTATCCCCTGTCAAACAAAAGAAAAGAAAGCAAGGAACTTTCAAAAATCAGGTGATTCAAGATGATGTTCAAAAATTATTAAAGATCGGGTCTATCCGTGAGGTAAAGTATCTTAATTGGTTAGCCAATACTGTTATGGTACCGAAGAAGAATGATAAGTGGTGAGTTTGTGTAGATTACATAGACCTTAATAAAGCTTGTCCTGAAGATTCTTTTCCATTACCACATATAGATCAACTAAATGATGCTACTACAGGGCATGAGTTGTTAAGCTTTTTAGATGCGTATTCAGGATATAATCAGATCAAAATGGATCCTGTGGATGAAGAAAAAACTTCATTTATAACAGACAGGGGGGACTTACTATTATAAAGTAATGTCATTTGGTCTTAAAAACGCTGGCGCAACATATCAAAGACTGGTGACCAAAATGTTTCAAGAACATTTGGGAAAAACCATGGAGGTTTATATAGACGATATGCTCGTTAAAACTCAGCATTCAGGAGATCATATATCACACCTGTCTGATACATTTCAGATTTTGCAAAAATTTAACATGAAATTAAATCCTGAGAAATGTGCATTCGGTGTTGCATCAGGTAAGTTTTTAGGTTTTCTTGTTTCTAACCGTGGTATTGAAGTGAATTCCACACAGATTAAGGCCATTGAAGAAATTCCTGACATGCTTACAAGTAGAAAAGAAGTGCATAGGTTGACAAGAAGAATTGCAGCTTTGGGAGATTCATTTCTAAATCATCAGAAAATGCTTTAAGTTCTTTTCAACTCTTAAAAAGCAAGATCAATTCGAATGGACTGAGGAATGTCAGCAGGCACTCAAAAATTTGAAGGCATACCTGTCAAATCCATCGTTACTTGCAAAACCAAAGGCTGCGGAAAGACTGCTCATCTACCTTGCTGTCTCAGAAGTAGCGGTAAGTGCTGTTTTAGTCCGTGAAGACCAAGGTAAACAATCTCCGATCTATTATGTCAGCAAATCTTTATTAAATACGGAGACACGGTATTCTCAGTTAGAAAAGCTAGCACTTGCATTAATCATGGCATCTAGAAAATTAAGGCCTTATTTTCAGTATCATCCTATAGTTGTAGTAACTGCTTATCCATTATGAAATATATTACATAAGCATGAGTTGTCAGGTAGGTTAGCCAAATGGGCTATAGAATTAAGTGAATATGACATCGCATACCAGCCTAGAACCGCGATAAAATCTCAAGTGTTAGCAGATTTTGTGGCTGATTTTAGCCAAGGAATGCAATTGGAAGCAGAAAAAGAATTGCAAGTGTCCAACGGCTCTAATTCGGGAATTTGGACGTTATTCACTGATGGTTTCTCTAATGTGAAGGGTGCAGGCTTGAGAATTATTTTGATACCACCTACGGGTGAAATCATTCGACAAACCATTAAATGTCATTCTATAACTAACAATGAGGCAGAGTATGAGGCCGTGGTTGCAGGTTTAGAACCAGCACGAGAACTCGGCATTAATCAGATTGTGATCAAAAGAGATTCGCAGCTCGTAGTTAATCAAATGTTGGGGACTTATACGACTAGGGAAGCACGAATGCAGCAGTACTTAGAGAAGGTACGGGATCTGATCAGGCAATTCCAAACCTGGAAAGTTATGTAAATATCAAGAGATATAAATATCGAGGCGGACGCCCTAGCCAATCTCGCATCTGCAGCAGACGTGGCAAGCAATGAAAATGCTTTTGTATTTCATTTGTTTCATTCAGTGCTCGATCCAGACAAAAATGAGGTAAATTTTAATAACTTAACCTGGGATTGGAGGAACGAGATTGTTGCTTTTTTGCAGTATGGAACCGTCCCTGAAGACAAGAAAAAAGCTCACACACTTCGGAAAAAGGCTATTCGATAATGTTTAAAGCAAGGCAATCTTTATCGAAAAACGTTCGGTGGACCCTTAGCAAGGTGCCTCGAGCCTTCAAAGACGGAATATGTAATGAGAGAGATACTCGAGGGGCATTGTGGAAATCACACCGGAGGAAGATCACTGGTAAGAACCAAGATTAGGGCAGGTTATTACTGGCCTAAAATGGAAGAAGAAGCGGAAAATTTTGTGGCTAACTGTGATAAATGCCAAAGGTATGGTAATAACATGCATAGACCTGCGGAGTTGTTACATCCGGTTATTGTACCGTGGCCATTTATGAAATGGGGGATAGATATCGTGGGTCCGCTACCACAAGCAAAAGGACAGGTAAAGTTCTTGCTCGTACTAACTGACTACTTTACTAAATGGGTGGAGGCAGGAGTATTCAAACAGGTACGAGAAAAAGAAGTTAGAGATTTCATTTGGCGGAATATCATATGACGGTTCGGTGTGCCAAAGGAAATCGTGTGTGATATTGGCCCTCAATTTATAGGCGCACAAATTACAGAGTTTTTTCGAAGTTGGAAGATCAAACAAATTACATCCACACCTTATAATCCGGTGAGTAATGGACAAGCTGAGTGAACAAACAAAGTCATTATCAACAATTTAAAGAAGCGTTTGGAGGAATCCAAAGGTAATTGGCCAGAATTGTTACCTGGTGTTTTATGGGCATACCACACAACAACAAAAATAAGTACGGGAGAAACACCATTTTTATTGGTTTATAGAGCTGAAGTTTTAATTCCAGTTGAGATAGGAGAGCCAAGCACAAGGTTTACACAAGCGTCAGAAGAGTCTAATGGAGAAGAAATGCACATAAATCTTGATCTACTTGAAGGAAAAAGAGAAGTTGCGTTAATAAGAATGGCAGCACAAAAACAGGTCATAGAACGATACTACAATCAAAAAGCACACCTAAGATTCTTCAAGATTGGGGACTTCATGCTCAAAAAGGTTTTTCAATCTACGAAGGCAGCCAATGCGGGAAAATTGAGTCCAACCTGGGAAGGACCCTACAGGATTCATGGTATTGCAGGAAAAGGAGCATACGAGATGGAAACGATAGATGGCAAGATACTACCTTCGCACTGGAATGTCATTCACCTGAAGAGATACTATTTCTAAGGAATACCCACGGTCAGATATCCATATTTTAAAATTTTATTTTTGAATTGTTAAAATTTTACTAACGATTTTAGTTGATAGGCAAAAAGCTAGCCCGTACTAAATGATGAGTCACGACCTGCAAGGCGCGTGGAATAAATTAAACTTTCCGGTCTAGGGTAACAATTATTTTGATAGAAATTCAAATGGATTAAGCAGTCTTCATCTATAATCGCACCTCCGAGTCCCGTATGTTTTTCCTTTTCAGGGAAAGGACCAAATGAGAGGAACAATCAAGTGCTCGAGGCTTCATACTTCAACGCTCAAACACTTGAGGGACTATATAATATACATAGGCATATGTATAAAGAAGGCAAAGAAGATTGGGAAATAATCAAAGATCAAAGCCTGAAAAGTTCACTCATTGAATAAGTCAAGTGCAGAGCAAAGTCACGAGCTAAGGCCAAAGAAAAACCTTACCATAGTTAGGGTAAAGGCAATGTACTGAAACAGGTTATAAATAAAAACCTTGTGTCTATTTTTCTTTTTAGTCTGTTATAAGAAAAACAATTACGAGAAAGTTATAGATGTAATTCAAATACATGTAAAGTGTTATTCAAAACTAGACAAAGTTCAAGTAAAAACTTGTCAAAGTTATTTCAAGAAACATGTGTATTCCTATTTCTTTTATCGTATATTAACACCATTATGAAGTTGAGACGTCTTCTTCATTAAGTGTCGAATATAAAAGGGCCCTCTTTTATAAAATTCATGATTAATTTAAGTATTCATGAAGTTAACAGAAGCATTTTTGAAGAATAAAAATACAAGTTATTCAGTAAGTCCTTAGAAATAAAGGCAAAAATAAACAAAACAGAAGTTCAAATAGTAACGTAAATTTCTTAATATTAGAAAGTTTAGACTAATTATAAACTTAGTCATAAACCAAAGATTGTTTATACATATTGCCCCATAAAAGGTCTGGGGACTTAAGTTTCCAAAACAAAACCTCAAATGAGACCAAGGGTTATAACCACATTTCACCAAAAAGAAAAAAAAACACAACACAAAGGAGTTCAAATAAACTTTTCACTGATTTGATGAAGGGACTGAAGCAGGGACCTCAATAGCAGCGGGCTCAACCTGGCTTGAGGAGTGGGGATACCCGTATCAATTTCAACATTTTCAGAAGCTTCAGCTACGGGAGAAGAAAAATCTTGGTTTTGCTGAGCCTTCTCAATAGTCTCTTTGATCTTGCTAACTCAGATTCCAAGTTAAAATTCTCTTGGCTAGCTTCAACAAGGGTACGCGGGAGAAGTATGCACTATGTCATTCATCAAGGTCAAAGAACTATGACTGTCTAGCTTAGTTCTCTCAATATGACCAATTAAAGGTTTTAGGCACACGTCAGCTTGACCTGATTTCCTTAAAAGGTTACCCTCAGCGGGGACTTCAATAGTAACTTGCCTCATAGCACCACTCCTACTTGAGGAACCAACCTCAGTATGATGAACGGGTGGAGGGGGAATTGTTGAAGAAAGAATAGTAGAAGCAGTAAAAATAGCCTAGGGAGGAACAAAAACAGCCACGAGCGGCAAGGAAGGAGTCACAGTAATGGGAATAGAAAAAGAAGCCAGGGGTGCTTCATCAGAAATTGGACCTAAACCATGAGCAGCAGTGGCAACATTACCAGGGATCACTACCGGGGCTTTAACAAACTCGGTAAGAGGAATAGAACGACGGGGAGATGCTTCTGCTTCATCATCGGAAATAATACGTCTACGAGCCCGTGGCCTTGTTATCAAGGAACCCCCGTCTTTATCTTCTTCATAGTTTTGGTCATCAATGGCTTTTCTTTTTGATGAAGAGCCCAAAATTATTTCTTGGGCCCTTTCCAAAGAAATACGAGAAGCCGTGACCGCCTCGGCACTAATCCTGTGACGACCCGAAGGGTCATCACCGTAGTTATTCCTTGTTCCGCGCTTTTGAGGCCTTGAAAACCTCATTTTTAGTTGCCTCGATTGGCGTGCGCAGTTCGGGCGTATAGCCGGAAAGTTTTGATGTTAGAATATGTGAATTATGCGAAACATTTGATGAATTTTGGTATTAATATGCATAATGTTGACTTCGGTCAACATTTTGGGTAACCGGGCCTGTGATTCAACGGTCCCGGAGGGTCCGTAGAAAAATATGGGACTTGGGCATGTGCCCGGAATCAAATTCTGAGGTCCCAAGCCCGAGAAATGAATTTTTGAAAGAAATTGTTTTTCTGAAATTTGATATGAAAATTTGAAATGAAAAAGGGGTTAGAAAATATAGGTATCGGGCTCGTATTTTGGTTCCGACGCCCGGTACAAGTCTTAAATATGTGTTAAGCACTATCTGTAAAGTTTGGCTAAAAACGGACGTCATATGACGTGTTTCGGACTAAAAATGGAGAATTTGAGTTATGAAAGTTGAAGAAAGAAAATCATGTGTTTGAGGCTTGATCCTATGTATATGATGTTATTTTGGCGATTTGATCGCACGAGTAAGTCCGTAAGATGTTTTTAAGGTTGTGTGCATGTTTGGTTTGGAGCCCCGAGGGCTCGGGTGAATTTTGAATGGGGCCCGGGAGGTCTTGGACTTAAGAAAATGCAGGTTCAGGTGTTGCAGACACCAGCGCGGCTGCGGTCATTTCCGCGCGGGAGCCACGCGGCCGCGATGCCTTTCTGTGCGGTCCGCGTAGCTGAGTCTGAGGGCTAGGGTTTCAGGTCAACCAGCGAGGCCGCGCACCAAAACAGTGCGGTCCGCGCACCAAAACAGTGCGGTCCGCGCTGGAATGGTTCAATGAAGCCCCAATTTTTCTCCCACTCGGCGCGGCCGCAACACATTTTTGTGCGGTCCGCGCCAGGTCCTCAGAAAGGTATACAAGTTCGGAAAATCTCAGTCATTTTTCACTTTTCAAAAACCCAAAACCTAAGAGGCGATTTTCCAAACAACTTTTTTTCTCCAAAACGATTGGTAAGTGATTTCTAACTTAATTTCTTTATTCCTTAACATCTTTTAACATAATTTCAACTTCAAATCAAAGATTTTCATGGGGAAAATTGGGTGTTTTGGGTAGAACCTAGGTTTTCTACAAATTGAGAAGTTGGACCTCAATTTGGGGTCCGATTTAAAAACAAATCATATATTGGGATTCATGGGGGAATGGGTAACCGGGTTTTGGTCCGAACCTCGAGTTTCGACCACGTGGGTCCGGGGGTATTTTTGACCTTTTTGGGAAAAACCTTGAAAAATCTATTTTCATGCATTGGGGATGATTCATTTAGTAATTATTAATGTGATTAAGTAACTTATGACTAGATTCGAGCGGATTGGTGGTGGAATCAAGAGGTAAAGCTATACTAGAAGCGTGAGTTGAGTTTGGAGCATTCGAGGTAAGTGTTTGTTCTAACTTTGGCTTGAGGGAATATGATTAGGATGATATTTGCTACTTGCTAATGTGGAGTACGATGTATAGGCATGGTGACGGTTATCTATGCACCGGAGTCAAGCATGACCGTGAGTCTTGATTGCTTTTAATTCGAATAATATGACACAAGCTCCTTGTTTATTTGATAAGTTTCATATGATGTGAACGGTTGAGGAAGAATGATTTAAAAGGAGAATGTGTTGTGAATACTCCCTTGCCGGGATGTGTAGACTGATATATATATATTCTCCCTTGTCGGGATATTTTGGGCTGTTAGCTGTACCCTTGCCGGGTTAAAGGTATTGAGTTGTTATTCTCCCCTGAAGGGGTCTACTATATGAAAGTCAGATATTACGATCTATATTATGGGATCGTGTGGCACGCCGTCCACTTATATATGATATTATGGGATCGTGTGGCACGCCGTCCACATATGGGATCATGTGGCACGCCGTCCACTTATATATGATATTATGGGATCGTGTGACACGCCGTCCACTTATATATGATATTATGGGATCGTGTGGTACGACGTCCACTTATATATGATATTATGGGATCGTGTGGCACGCCGTCCAATTATATATGATATTATGGGATCGTGTGGCACGCCATCCACTTATATATGATATTATGGGATCGTGTGGCACGTCGTCCACTTATACATGATATTATGGGATCGTGTGGCACGCTGTCCACTATATATATATATATATATATATATATATATATATATCATGGAAACCGGAGTTTCTTCTATTTATTTCCGATATTTCATTTTTATCTGTTACTCCCTGATAGCATGTCCCCTCCCAGTTTTACTTTGTATTATCTTGTTATTGTTTTCTTGCACTTGTTGTATATATATCTGTACAGGTTAATTGTGGTAGGTACTGTCTAGCCTCGTCACTACTTCGCTGGGGTTAGGCCAGGCACTTACCAGCACATGGGGTCGGTTGTGCTGATGCTACACTCTGTGCATTTTTGGTGCACAGATCAGGGAGCAGCTTACGGACCGCAATAGTAGGACTTCTGGGAGCTATCTTCAGTCCAGGGACTCTCGAGGTAGCCTAGCTGGCGTTCGCAGGCCGAAGTCCCTTTCCATGTTTTTTTATTTGTTTATCTTGTATCAGACAAACATGATGTATTTTCCCTTTAGACATTGATTGTATTATTCTGTAGTAGTCCGTGAGCTAGTGACACCAGACACTGGGTAGCATTTTGGTTCAAACTTCCGCACTTTTGGTTTTCAGTTGCTTTAGATTAAAAGTCTTCCGCTTAGATTTTATCTCGTTTATTATATTGTTTGAAAGAAAGTAGGAAAGGTGTTTTAAATATTTGGCTTGCCTAGCTCCGATAGTAGGCGCCATCACGACACCCGATGGTGGGAAATCCGGGTCGTGACAAGCTGGTATCAGAGCCCTAGGTTACTTAGGTCTCACAACTCACGGACAAGCTCAGTAGAGTCTGAGGGATCGGTACGGAGACGTCTATATTTATCCCGCAGAGGCTACTGAGTTAGGAAAACTTCACCTTGTTCATTCTTGTCGTGCGATTCTGTTTCTCAAGTACTGATTGTCTTTCCACTCTGTTCTTTCGCATATGGCGAGGACACGTGCTTCCTCTTCTACCGCGCAACAGCCTGAGCCCCCAGCAACAGCCTCTATTAGGGGCAGAGGGCGAGGCCGAGTCCTTGCCAGAGGCCGAGGCCGGGGCAGAGCTCAACCCCGAGCAGCATTTCCAGCGACGGAGCCTCAGGTCGATTTTGAGGAGGAGGTTCCGGCCCCAGCTGTTCCAGTGGGCCCAGCTCAGGTCCTAGAGGGTTTCATAGCCACTCCAGTGCTTCAAGACGCTTTGGTCCGACTGGTAGTCCTTATGGAGGGCATTTCTAGAGCGGGTTTGCTTCCCGTAGCTCCAGCCACATCTCAGGCTGGGGAAGGAGTTCAGACTCCCGATACTCGTACTCCAAAGCCGGTAGCTCCTCAGGCTTAGGTTCCAGCAGTTCAGCCAGCCGTGGCAGTTGATATAGCTGTGGCAGCCCAGCCAGGTATTGTGGCTCAGTCCAGCGATGGTGCGGCTATGTCCGTAGATGCTTTGTGGAGGCTTGATCGTTTCACCAAGCTCTTCACAACCACATATAGTGGCACCCCCTCAGAGGATGCTCAGGATTTCATATTCAACTATCATGAGGTTCTACGGACTATGGGCATTGTAGAGACCAATGGGGTCGTCTTCGCCACTTTTTGCCTGGCAGGATCCGCCAAGACTAGGTGGAGGGATTTCTGTTTATCCAGGCCAGCAGGGTCGCCATCATTGACCTGGGATCAGTTTTCAGAGTTATTTCTGGGGAAGTTTCTTCCAGTTACTCAGCGAGATGCTCTTCGCAGGCAGTTTGAGCGTCTCCAGCAGGGTCCTATAACGGTCACCTAGTATGAGACCCGGTTCATTGATCTTGCTCGTCATGCCATTGTGATACTCCCCACCGATAGAGAGAGGGTGCGAAGGTTTATTGATGGGTTGGCCTAGCCGATCCATGTTCAGATGGCCATGAGTGCCGGTAGTGAGATTTTATTTCAGGAGGCGGCAGATGGTGCCCGCCAGATAGAGATGGCACTTGCTCAGGGAGGTGGTCATGGGTGTGATAAGAGGCCCCGTCATTCTGGTAGATTCAGTGGTACCTCTTCTGGAGGTAGGGATTCTTATGGTAGAGGCCATCCTTCGATTCCCTTTCAGTCAGCTCTCCAGGCTTCTCACGGTACACCAGGTGGTCGTGGTTCTCAGCCGTAGTATTCTGACCAGCAACTCTTCAGTTCACCATCAGCACCTATCAGTGCACCACCACTTCGTTTTTCTCAGCAGCCGAGGGCTTGTTATACTTGCGGTGATGTGAGTCACATTGCCAGATATTGCCCTCGAGCTTCCAGCAGCTCGCAGCAATAGGGTTCTCGCCCGATGATCCAGGCACCAGTTGCCCCACCACCTGCCCAGCCGGCTAGAGGTGGGGGTAGAGGACATAGAGGTGGAGGTAGAGGTCTTAGAGGTGGAGCTCAGACCGCTAGAGGTAGGGGTCAGCCAACAGCAGATCGTCCCAGGGATATGATTCAGGGAGGTGGGTCCCAGCCCCGTTGTTATGCTTTTCCAGCCAGGCCAGAGGCTGAGTCATAAGATGCTGTGATTACAGGTACCATTCTGGTCGATGATAGGGATGCTTCTGTGCTATTTGATCCCGGATCTACGTATTCATATGTGTCGTCCTATTTTGCACCCTATTCGGTTATGCCTAGTGACTCGTTGAGTATTCCTGTTTATGTGTCAACACCGGTGGGTGATTCTATTGTGGTCGACCAAGTTCATCGTTCTTGTATCATAGTGTTTGGGTGTCTTGAGACCCGTGTTGATTTGTTGCTTTTGGACATGGTCGACTTCGATGTTATATTGGGGATGGATTGGTTATCCCCGTACCATGCTATCTTGGATTTCCATGCCAAGACTGTAACCTTAGCCTTACCGGATTTACCCCGTTTAGAGTGGAGGGGGACTTCTGGTCATTGTACCCACAGTGTTATCTCGTATGTGAAAGCTCGGCGTATGGTCAAGAAGGGATGTTTAGCATACTTGGCGTATGTTCGCGATTCTAGTGCGGAGGCCCCTTCTATTGATTCTGTGCCCGTTGTTCGGGAGTTTCCTGAAGTTTTCCCTTCAGACTTGCCGGGTATGCCGCCCGACAGGGATATCGACTTTTGTATTGATTTGGCCCCGGGCACTCAGCCCATTTCTATCCCGCCATATCGTATGGCCCCGCCGAAGTTGAAAGAGTTAAAGGAACATCTGCAGGATTTGCTTGAGAAAGGTTTCATTAGACCCAGTGTTTCACCTTAGGGTGCGCCGGTGTTGTTTGTTAAGAAAAAGGATGGTTCGATGAAAATGTGCATCGATTACCGGCAATTGAACAAGGTTACAATTAAGAATAAGTATCCACTGCCGAGGATCGACGATTTATCGACCAGCTTCAGGGTGCGAGGGTGTTTTCAAAGATAGATTTGAGATCTGGCTACCACTAGCTAAGGATTAGGGCATCTGATGTCCCCAAGACAGCATTTCGCACTCGGTATGGGCACTATAGTTTTTGGTCATGTCATTTGGATTGACTAATGCCCTAGCAGCGTTCATGGAGTTGATGAACCGAGTGTTCAGACCTTATTTGGACTTGTTCGTGATAGTCTTCATTGACGATATTCTTATATACTCCCGCAGTCAGGAGGAGCATGAGCAGCACCTCAGAGTGGTCCTTCAGACCCTAAAGGATAGTCAGTTGTATGCTAAGTTCTCAAAGTGCGAGTTTTGGTTGAGTTCGGTCGCATTCCTGGGTCATGTCGTATCAGCAGCAGGTATTCAGGTAGACCCGAAGAAGATAGAGGCAGTCAAGAACTGGCCTCGACCAGCTTCAGCTACGGATATTCGGAGTTTCCTGGGGTTAACAGGTTACTACCGTCGGTTCGTGGAGGGGTTTTCATCCATTGCAGCCCCTATGACCAGATTGACCCAGAAGGGTGTCCAGTTCAGGTGGTCGGACGAGTGTGAGGCGAGCTTTCAGAAGCTCAAGACGGCTCTGACTACGGCACCAGTATTGGTTTTGCCCACAGGTTCAGGGCCATATACGGTCTATTGTGATGCGTCTCGTATTGGGCTTGGTGCAGTTTGATGCAGGAAGGCAAAGTCATTGCTTATGCTTCGAGGCAGTTGAAGATCCACGAGAAGAATTATCCGGTTCATGATCTCGAGTTGGCAGCCATTGTTCATGCCTTGAAGATCTGGAGGCATTACTTATATGGCGTGACGTGTGAGGTTTACACTGATCACAAGAGTCTTCAGTATCTGTTCAAGCAGAAAGAGTTGAATTTGAGGCAGAGGAGGTGGTTAGAGTTGCTAAAGGATTATGATGTTACTATCTTATACCACCCGGGGAAGGCCAATGTGGTGGCCGATGCATTGAGCAGGAAGTCCGCCAGCATGGGTAGTCTTGCTTATATTCCAGTCAGCCAGAGATCGCTTGCTTTGGATGTTCAGGCCTTGGCCAATCGTCTTGTGAGGTTGGATATTTCTGAGCCTAGCAGAGTGTTAGCTTGCACGGTTGCTCGTTCCTCACTATTAGAGTGTATCCGCGAGCGGCAGTTGGAGGATCCCCATTTGTGCGTCTTGAGAGACACGGTGCAGCGTGGAGGTGCCAAGAAAGTAACCTTAGATGATGATGGTGTATTGAGATTGTAGGGGCGAGTTTGTGTGCCTAATGTTGATGGGATTCGAGAGTTGATCTTAGCGGAGGCCCACAGTTCTCGGTATTCTATTCACCCGGGCGCCACGAAGATGTATCAGGATCTGAGGCAGCACTATTGGTGGCGTAAGATGAAGAAAGACATCATTGCGCACGTGGCTCGATGTCTAAATTGTCAGCAGGTTAAGTACGAGCATCACCCGGTGGTCTATTTCAGAGGATTGCACTTCCCGAGTGGAAGTGGGAGAGGATTACGATGGATTTCGTTACCGGACTTCCGATGACTCGGAAAAAGTTTGATGCAGTTTGGGTCATTGTTGATAGGCTGACCAAGTCAGCACATTTTGTTCCTGTTGCAGCCACCTATTCGTCCGAAAGGTTAGCCAAGATTTATATCAGAGAGATTGTTCGCCTTCATGGGGTGCCGCTATCTATCATTTCGGATCGGGGTACGCAGTTTACCTCGCATTTTTGGAGAGCGGTTCAGCGAGAGTTGGGCACCCAGGTTGAGTTGAGTACAACATTTCATCCCCAGACGGACGGTCAGTCCGAGAGGACTGTTCAGATTCTTGAGGACATGCTCCGAGCCCGTGTCATTGATTTTAGAGGCTCGTGGGACCAGTTTTTGCCTTTAGCAGAGTTCGCCTGCAACAATAGCTACCAGCCCAGCATTCAGATGGCTTCGTATGAGGCGTTGTATGGTAGGCGATGTCGGTCTCCAGTTGGATGGTTCGAGCCGGGAGAGGCTCGATTATTGGGTACGGATCTGGTTCAGGAGGCCTTGGACAAGGTCAGGATTATTCAGGATAGACTTCGTACAGCTCAGTCCAGACAGAAGAGTTATGCAGACCGCAAGGTCAGAGATGTTGCTTTCATGGTTGGTGAGCGGGTATTGCTCCGTGTATCGCCTATGAAGGGCGTGATGAGATTTGGGAAGAAGGGCAAGCTCAGCCCTAGGTTCATCGGTCCATTTGAGATTCTTGATCGTGTGGGAGAGGTGGCTTATAGACTTGCCTTGCCACCTAGCTTGTCAGCTGTGCATCCCGTGTTTCATGTATCTATGCTCCGGAAGTATCGCGGAGATCCATCGCACGTGTTGGATTTCAGCACTGTCCAATTGGACAAGGATCTGTCATATGAGGAGGAGCCGGTGGCTATTCTAGACCGGCAGGTTCGACAGTTGAGGTCGAAGAGTTTTCCTTTGGTACGTGTTCAGTGGAGAGGTCAGCCTCGTGAGGCATCGAGCTGGGAGTCCGAGTCCGATATGCGGAGCCTTTATCCTCATTTATTTCCCGACTCAGGTACTTCTTTCTTTTGTCCGTTCGAGGACGAACGATTGTTTTAGAGGTGGAGAATGTGACGACCCGAAGGGTCATCACCGTAGTTCTTCCTTATTCCGCGCATTCGAGGCCTTGAAAACATTGCTTTTAGTTGCCTCGATTGGCGTGTGCAGTTCGGGCGCATAGCCGGAAAGTTTTGATGTTAGAATATGTGAATTATGCGAAACATTTGATGAATTTTGGTATTAATATGCATAATGTTGACTTCGGTCAACATTTTGGGTAAACGGACCCGGGCCTGTGATTCGACGGTCCTGGAGGGTCCGTAGAAAAATATAGGACTTGGGCGTGTGCCCGGAATCAAATTCTGAGGTCCCAAGCCCGAGAAATGAATTTTTGAAAGAAATTGTTTTTCTGAAATTTGATATGAAAATTTGAAATGAAAAAGGGGTTAGAAAATATAGGTATCGGGCTCGTATTTTGGTTCCGACGCCCGGTACAAGTCTTAAATATGTGTTAAGCACTATCTGTAAAGTTTGGCTAAAAACGGACGTCATATGACGTGTTTCGGACTAAAAATGGAGAATTTGAGTTATGAAAGTTGAAGAAAGAAAATCATGTGTTTGAGGCTTGATCCTATGTATATGATGTTATTTTGGCGATTTGATCGCACGAGTAAGTCCGTAAGATGTTTTTAAGGTTGTGTGCATGTTTGGTTTGGAGCCCCGAGGGCTCGGGTGAGTTTTGAATGGGGCCCGGGAGGTCTTGGACTTAAGAAAATGCAGGTTCAGGTGTTGCAGACACCAGTGCGGCCGCGGTCATTTCCGCGCGGTCCGCGCTGGAGCCACGCGGTCGCGATGCCTTTCTGTGCGGTCCGCGTAGCTGAGTCTGAGGGCTAGGGTTTCAAGTCAACCAGTGCGGCCGCGCACCAAAACAGTGCGGTCCGCGCTGGAAGGGTTCAGAGAAGCCCCAATTTTTCTCCCACTCGGCGCGGCCGCAACACATTTTTGTGCGGTCCGCGCCAGGTCCTCAGAAAGGTATACAAGTTCGGAAAATCTCAGTCATTTTTCACTTTTCAAAAACCCAAAACCTAAGAGGCGATTTTCCAAACAACTTTTCTTCTCCAAAACGATTGGTAAGTGATTTCTAACTTAATTTCTTTATTCCTTAACATCTTTTAACATAATTTCAACTTCAAATCAAAGATTTTCATGGGGAAAATTGGGTGTTTTGGGTAGAACCTAGGTTTTCTACAAATTGAGAAGTTGGACCTCAATTTGGGGTCCGATTTAAAAACAAATCATATATTGGGATTCATGGGGGAATGGGTAACCGGGTTTTGGTCCGAACCTCGAGTTTCGACCACGTGGGTCCGGGGGTATTTTTGACCTTTTTGGGAAAAACCTTTAAAAAAAAATCTATTTTCATGCATTGGGGATGATTCATTTAGTAATTATTAATGTGATTAAGTAACTTATGACTAGATTCGAGCGGATTGGTGGTGGAATCAAGAGGTAAAGCTATACTAGAAGCGTGAGTTGAGTTTGGAGCATTCGAGGTAAGTGTTTGTTCTAACTTTGGCTTGAGGGAATAGGATTAGGATGATATTTGCTACTTGCTAATGTGGAGTACGGTGTATAGGCATGGTGACGGTTATCTATGCACCGGAGTCTAGCATGACCGTGAGTCTTGATTGCTTTTAATTCGAATAATGTGACACAAGCTCCTTGTTTATTTGATAAGTTTCATATAATGTGAACGGTTGAGGAAGAATGATTTAAAAGGAGAATGTGTTGTGAATACTCCCTTGCCGGGATGTGTAGACTGATATATATATTCTCCCTTGTCGGGATATTTTGGGCTGTTAGCTGTACCCTTGTCGGGTTAAAGGTATTGAGTTGTTATTCTCCCCTGAAGGGGTCTACTATATGAAGTCAGATATTACGATCTATATTATGGGATCGTGTGGCACGCCGTCCACTTATATATGATATTATGGGATCGTGTGGCACGCCGTCCACTTATATATGATATTATGGGATCGTGTGGCACGCCGTCCACTTATATATGATATTATGGGATCGTGTGGCACGCCGTCCACTTATATATGATATTATGGGATCGTGTGGCACGCCGTCCACTTATATATGATATTATGGGATCGTGTGGCACGCCGTCCACTTATATATGATATTATGGGATCGTGTGGCACGCCGTCCACTATATATATATATATATCTCATGGAAACCGGAGTTTCTTCTATTTATTTCCGATATTTCATTTTTATCTGTTACTCCCCGATAGCATGTCCCCTCCCAGTTTTACTTTGTATTATCTTGTTATTGTTTTCTTGCACTTGTTGTATATATATCTGTACAGGTTAATTGTGGTAGGTACTGTCTAGCCTCGTCACTACTTCGCCGGGGTTAGGCCAGGCACTTACCAGCACATGGGGTCGGTTGTGCTGATGCTACACTCTGTGCATTTTTGGTGCACAGATCAGGGAGCAGCTTACGGACCGCAGCAGTAGGACTTCTGGGAGCTATCTTCAGTCCAGGGACTCTCGAGGTAGCCTAGCTGGCGTTCGCAGTCCGAAGTCCCTTTCCATGTTTTTTTGTTTGTTTATCTTGTATCAGACAAACATGATGTATTTTCCCTTCAGACATTGATTGTAGTATTCTATAGTAGTCCGTGAACTAGTGACACCAGACTCTAGGTAGCATTTTGGTTCAAACTTCCGCACTTTTGGTTTTCAGTTGCTTTAGATTTAAAGTCTTCCGCTTAGATTTTGTCTCGTTTATTATATTTTTTGAAAGAAAGCAGGAAAGGTATTTTAAATATTTGGCTTGCCTAGCTCCGATAGTAGGTGCCATCACGACATTCGATGGTGGGAAATCCGGGTCGTGACAAATCCCTCGAACTGCAAATCCTGATAGAAAGAAGGATTAAAATCAGTTCAGGAAAAAGACACTGAGGAGTTAAATAAAAACTCTTAGTAACAGAATTTTTCCTTACCATGAGTTTTTACTTTCCAACCAAAGCGGTGAGAAAGATTTTTCCAAGATCTACCCTCCACTGGGGCCACATTCAGCAACTTTCCTACCCAATCGCGGAAATTAGAAATTTCTTCAACAATTCCCATGGTTGCTGGAAAAGAAAAGCAAAATTAGAATAATAATCTTCAAAACTGAGGAAAAAGGTACGAGACAGTTACTGAAAAGAAGACTCACGTGCAAAATTTCACTTCTCAGGGAAGGGAACATTTTCATCACCCACTAAACCAACAGTGGGGGCAGCAACAAACCTGGCATACCAGCCACGGTCTCTGTCATCTTCGGGGCTAACCAGAACTCTTTTTCTCCTTGCTATTAGTATAAAAACACCATTGCGAAAGAGTCTGGGGGAGTAAATATGAATTAGATGGGAGAAAGTAAAAGGAACACTGGCCATATTGCTCAAATGCCTCAAACAGGCAACAACCCTCCATACGATTAGGCCAATTTGACTTAAGCAAACATCGAAGATATGACAAAACTCGAGAATAACATGATCAATAGTAGGTTTGAATCCTAATGTGAAAGGGTACGTATAGACAAAGGAAAATCCGGTTAAGTAGGAGGTGATTCTTTGATTTGGATTTGGAATAATGATAGGAAAGTCATGACTCCAATGACAATCATTACGAACTAGAGAAATTAGACCTTCTGTGATCTGAGTTGGATAGATATCAACACGAACTAAAGAGGACACTTGATTTCTCAAGGACTCCCTATCATTATAGAAAGATAGTTCAACAGGAACTATTTCATCCACTGTGGGTTCCCGAACATGCTCAGAGGGTTCTTTTCCTTTAGAAGAAGATCTTTCAGAAAAAGAACCTCTGGTTCTAAAAGTAGGACTGGAACCAGACGAAGGAAGAAAAGAACCACACAGAGATGAAGATCCTAAATCCTACCCCTTCTTCTACTCCTACTGGGGCATTAGAGAAGCTATCAACTATGGAGACCCTTTTAGGGTTAGGGTTTGATGAAGACATAATAGTACGAGGAAGAAGCAAAGAAAGATTCGAGAATTGGATATTCAGAGAACTTTATGTGGTAAAGACAAAGAAGAAAACTATATTTATACTAAGAAGCAACCATCAAAGGAAATGGTACAATGATGGAAAGGTCATAATGAGAACTGACGCTTTGTGATTAATGAAGCTGTGGAAAAAGCCCTAAAAAGCATTGCAAAGTTGCAGAACTAGTAAAAGGGTGCCACGTGTGAAGAGCATTAAATGGAAGTGACAATTGAAGCGTCGATTCTGTCATAGCATTAATGGTGACAAAATTCCCGCTTTAATGAATTCCACTTCCCAAATATTCAATTGATGAATAAATGGCAAGTGGGGGAAATTATTTGTATTGGAAAAAATTGAGTTTACATATTGAAGTGTTTGAAAGATGACTTGTCATGACATGAAGGCTGGTCAAAGAATGATGATTAGCAAAGAGGCACGAGTTGCAACAGATACGAGCAGAGGCACGTGAAGAGGCACGAGCGGTTATTCAGAAGACTCAACGCTCGTACCTATTTAATCCAAAAATCAAGGAGAATGAATCTGACAGCATAAGAGAGTACAGATACAGTATTTAATAAGCATTAAATACTAAAAACGTTAGGGAATCTGTATTGAATCACAATGATTATGTAACGTAGCATTTAATGTCTTTAATTGTCTATAATGGCCTTATTATGACAAAGGCATAACGTATAACTTGGAGATAGCTATAAAAGGAAGAGAATGGATGATTTGTAAGGACACGAAATACTATCTGAATACATTGGTTTACTTTATTTTCTTCTGTCTATCTTATTGTTAGCAAAATCACTTTCCTTTATTCAGTTTTGATTATCAGTAACCTGTGTTCTTTTAAACTAAAGCTTTGACTGAAATTTCACTTTTTGGTTACAAGCTTTAATAAAGAAGGGAAGACTTTTGAGATATGTGGTCTTTAATAAACCATAACATTTGTATGACAATGAACTTTTAAAACCTGCGGTCTGAAACCTGTCATAGTATTTGTTTGGCTATAAATGTTTCTTATTAAAAAAAATTGAAAGGTGTCAATTTTTTAGAACAGACTAATAAGAAAATAGTGTTAATATTTTTTAAAACACAAGGAGTAAGTACTTTTTGCAATAGTTAAAAAATTTCAACCAATAGCCTTGTATAAATCTTTTTTCTTCTCCTTTACGTTTTCTTTTGATTTTCAAAACCTATTTGCTTAACGGAATATTTTCTTTGTAGAACTTCAAATTTTAAAGATGTTTGATTCGTTAAGCTACATGTATTAATGCTGGTATTAAAATTTTACTTCAATTAGTAAATTTTATTTAAAGAATATTTGCATGTCATTTTTACATATTCAAAAGTCTAACAATCTCTTTAAATATTGTATTGTTAATTACTTTGAAAAGTAAAAGTAACAATTCGAATGTTAATATAGTCTATATGTGATATGATATTTCGAAATTTTGAAAACCACCTACAACGTAAATTCGAAGGGATTTATTTCATGCAAAAAAGAAAGAATATTATAACTTGTTTGCAAACGAAACAATCCCGTAGTATATGATGTAATATGATCAAGGATTTAAATATTCTAATTGATGAGTCGTGAGCCGGTGTTAACGAGAGGCTGGAGGTTTGGAGACATGCTCTTGAGTCTAAGGGTTTCAAGCTGAGCAGGACGAAGACCGAATACCTGGAGTGTAAGTTCAGCGCTGAGCCGGGGGAAGTGGACGTGGATGTGAGGCTTGAATCACAGGTCTTCCCAAGTAGAGGAAGCTTCAAATACCTTGGTTCGATTATCCAGGGGGAGGGGAGATCGACGAGGATGTCACACATCGTATTGGGGTAGGATGGATGAAGTGGAGGTTAGCATCTGGAGTCCTGTGTGACAAGAGAATGCCATCGATACTCAAAGGTAAGTTCTATAAAGCGGTGGTTAGACCAGGCATGATATATGGGGCTGAGCGTTGGCCTGTTAAGAACTCATATATCCAGAAGATGAAAGTAGTAGAAATTAGGATGTTGAGGTGGATGTGTGTGCACACTAGGATAAATAAGATTAGGAATGATGATATTCGAGAGAAGGTGCACGTGGCTCCCATTGATGACATGATGCGGGAAGGCGAGGTTTAGATGGATCGAACATGTTCAGAGGAGAAGCCCAGATGCTCCGGTAAGGAGGTACGTGCGGCTGGTTAACGTGGAGGGCACAAGAAGAGGAAGAGGGCGGCCTAAGAAGTATTGGGGAGAGGTGATCAGGCGGGATATGGCGAGAATTCAGATTTTCGAGGACATGACACTTGATAGGAAGATGTGGAGGTCAAGTATTAGGGTTGTAGGTTATGAGGTAGTTGAGTCTTGCCTTACTTCATATCATTGTAGGACTAGTCAGGTAGGGTTTTTGTCTAAGATAGCTAGTGGCAATGTTGTGTCTTACTATTTCGCTTTTCAGTACAGGACCTATTTACTAGCTATCGCTTTTGCTTTGCATCTTTCTTCTCGATTTCATGTTATTCCTATTTTTCCTATGATTTTTGTGGTAATACTAATATTGTCTCCTTTTGTCCTTTTGTCTTTTTGTTTTCTTGAGCCGAGGGTCTTTCGGAAACAACTTCTCTACTCTTTCGGGATAGGGGTAAGGTCTGTGTACACACTACCCTTCCCAGACCCCATTAATGAGGTTTTACTGGGCCGGAGTTGTTGTTGTTGATTTAAATGAGTTTGATTTCTTTTTGGAAGACCACGTATACCAAGCCTATTATAGAGTACTATTTTACTCAAGAATGAAGGTGTACACAATGAAATAGGAGTATATAGTAGTACGTAGTAAACATCTGAAAAAGATAAGTAATACTAGTATTGCATTGGCTTAAGGAAACATGAGAATCATTCGTACTCAATACTGGACAAATTAATGGTTCTTATCAAATGCACTGGCAAATTACAACTCTCCTCTTCAAACCAAGGTCCCCTCACTATATATCCTCACTGCATGGACTTACAGCTTTAATTTTGTAGTATATATGCCCTACTCTTTCATCTCTAAAACTTTGTGCTGTACTATCAATGTCACAAGAATATATAATTGGTCCTTTTGTACCCTCAATTCTTATCCACATATCACTATCATTTCTGGTGTATAACCTAACAAACGATTCTCTCTCTCTCTCTTCTACCCTAAAATCTCCAGCAAAAAACTTCCCATGACAACAAGACTTCGAGTTGATCAAGGGATAAGTTTGCATGCGTTGGCAAGCTCGCACATAGTTAGAGTTCGCTTTGCTTCAAGCTTGCACGGCTCGCACGGTTTTTCTCAAAAGATCGATGATATAGTATTGAGTATTCTTACACCTACTAACGAGCGTAAACCACATTATAAAAATAAGCTCGTGTTGCATCAAAGATAGTATAACCACAAGGATTGGACTAAACAATGTTCAAGTAATTTCTAGTTAAATGTCATCCAGAATGATTAATACTACAACTAATAAACTAAAATTAAAGCAAATAACAATTGATCACGAATAACTAGAGATTAGCAGAATTGATCTATTATTAGTGTGAGAAATAAGAGTCATGACATGATAGGTGCAAGGATATTATCCTGGATTTGACACTGATAAATTTCACTCTTAATGTTCTATTGATTCTCAAGACTTTAACAAGTTATTATTCTATTATTTTGAATCAGGTTCCTTTCTTGATTAAACCTAAATCGTTCAAAGAAGCTGATATGAAGTGCGGTGAAATTTGCAAGAATCTATTAGTAGGAATGATTTAAAAGAAACTTCTCGCGAATATTTCTCAATCTTTATTCAAATGGTAGATCCCAAAGTTCTTTCGATTACTTTAAAGAAGTACTAAAATAAATTAAGGCATGCGTTACAACACTATTCAATATTATGCTCCTCTTCTGATTAATCACGATAATGAATAAAATCACAACTAGAATTAAAGCTCCTCCAACAAATACAAACAATAGTCAAATCCATAGATAATAATCAATTCACCAAATCATATCAAACCCTAAGGTAACTACTCCATAATCATGGAGGAAATTATTACAAATAAGTTTACAGAATAAGAAAATATTAATCCAACGTTAGCATATTGAATTGGTAGAAGGAAGATGAAATCTTGTGTCTTGAAGCCTCCAATTCTCTCTCAAACATTTTTAGGTCAAAAGTTCTCTAGAAACGTATTTTTGGTATAATTATACCATGTAGGAACGGGTCCAGATGGAACTACCATTTTCAAGTCGAAGTGGGAAAAGTTGGGCACTAGTTTGTACTAGCGCACCGCCCCGTGCGGTGTACCATGCGCCGCGCACGTGGGATTTATCAGTGGGTATAATTTTTTCACTCTGCACAAAATTTGCACTAGTGTGGCACGCCATGCGGCGCCATATTAGTGCATTTTTTCGCGCTTTGAATTTTTCTTCAATTTTTGATATTCTGACTTGGTCCTCGAACCCCGAACACGATTCCGAGTTAATTCTTTGGGCTTTTACTTAGAGGTCAAAACTCCAATTCATCCATTTTAGCTCTAAACTCGCTTCTCAACACGAAATCACATCATACACAGCATAACACATGAAATAAGCACAAAATACTAAAAATTATGCTCAAATACGATTAAAGTATAGCAATTAGAGTATAAAATCTATCTAAAATACGGCTTCCTAACCGTCCATCACCTACCTTATATATATATTCCCAATCTTTTCTGCTACCAATATAAAACTTTGTTGCAACGGAGGACTTGAATAATATTCCGAAAAAGAAAAATGCTCTAGTAGTAGAACTTAGCTAGTTCTCGATCGAACTTATCTTGTGGGGTAACATGGTGTCTTTTTGTGCGAGCCTTTTTTCTTTTGTTGAAAGCATTAGTCATCCGAATTTACTTGCTCAACTTATTTAGATTTATACGAGATAGACTTATTAAAGAATAAAATATTCCCTATCATGAAATTATATTTTTTATTTTCAAGGTAGAAACCCGAAATCTCTTATTAGTGTCGAAGACTGTTTATACCTAGAAATATCATTTGACATGACCCCTTCATCGAAAAACTTTACTATTTCATTATGTAAATAATAAAATTTAAAATAATATTCACTTATTTGCTCAATTTCTGTGACAGTATTTGACTAGGCATATAATTTAAGAAAAAAAGATAAATTTTTAAAAATTTTAACCTAAAATATGTCTTAAAAGTTTTTATTGCTATAAAATCGTGTCACGAAAGATAAAGAGAAAATTTTTAAAATTAAATTGCTCCTAAATATATAGAAAGATGATATTTGCTCTTTAGACTAAGAATAAAAATGTGTGACATAAAGTGAGACAAAGAAAGTAATATATTTATATACAATATACCATTCCTTTGAAGATATATAAAGTAAATATTAATTTGAGACATGAAGTAAATATCTTGAATCCCACAAGCTAAGCCACAGCCCAAACTCAAACCAGCATACCACTCAAGTTGTGATATAAATCGAAACTTCTTACATAAATCTTGTATGAGCCATTGCCTCTTATTAAGAATGGATAGATTTCAATCACCTTACTGTACCTCTTAGTCTTTTTTTTTTTTCGTGAAATGATTTTATTCCCTTACAAAAAGAAAAAAAAGAATTCGCAGTTCGGTGCACTAAGTATTTCACATTCATACAAGGTCCGGGGAAAAGTTACCTTTTTAGAGGTGTAATATAGACAACTACGCAAATACAAGCATTAGTGATTGCTTCCAAGACTCGAACGCGTGACCTATAGGTCACACCAAATAACTTTATCTTTATTTTAAGACTACAATTCAGAAAGAAAAGAGATTCCATCACCATTATTGCAATAGAAGATATGATCAATTGGTCAAATGGTAATATATAGTACTGTCATGTGGAAGCTGATGAGCTTGTTGGGGATTGAGTGATACATATTGGGTCTTCTATGTATGTTGCCTTGAGTACTAAAGTACCTTTATTTGGATTCTGTAGACATCTTTCGTTTCCCATTTTCCTGCCTGGGAAAAGCTAAGGGGTAGGGTCAATATTCGTATCAAATCATAGTATAATGTAAAATAGGTTTGGTGATGCTCCCACCTATCCTAACATGAAGGGTAGTTAGGGTGCTTTGCTCCCTTTTTTTTTTTTTTTTTTTTTTTTTTTAATTATAAATTTACTTAAGCTTACTAACTCTGGCGTGTGAGCTTGCTCGTACTATCGTTTCTAACATCGAACAAAGGAGGAGTAGTGTAATAGATTAAACGTAAAAGTTAAAACATGATAAATCTTTATAATTCAGAAATTCAAATTGATAATGAGATGAGAATTCAAACAGTTGATCCTAGCTAGCTCTGAATTGAGGCATAGATATTATTGCTGTCATGCCTTTTTTTTACAAACTTCACTAAACCCTCTCAAATTTTTTTTTTTTTTGTAAAGCTCAAAAAGGGTTTTCCAATTAGAAAGTGACAAAACTGGCGTTCAAAAGGAAATAACTCATAGTCGCCACCTGACATTGGTTTCGGTGTGCCAGGTCACCGTTTTAAAAATAATTTTCCTTTTAAAACACTTTGAACTCCAAAACTAAGCTTGCACCAGAGATTCGAGTAAGGGGGTTCATTTGACTCGGGGAGAAGGTGTTAGGCACTCCCAAAGTCCCGTAACTAGTACAGTTGCGTACATGATCAAGTTGGCTTTTAAAATATTCAATTGAGTTAGAAAGCACAGAAAAGCAAAATAAACATACACACGAGGCTCGAGGTCATCCCCACCTAATAAAATAAAAATAAAAATAAAAATAAAAATACTACGAGTTCTATTATCGACCTCCAAGTACAAATACTTCGGGGCATACTCCAGAATAAAATATATACAAATTCTTCGGGGCATTCCCCGATAAATTTAACTAAGGGGGGACCTCTCGCCTCAGAAAGAAAGCTAAAACACGAGCATTCTAAAGGTTTGCCTACCCAAAGCAAAGCCCTTGACAGTTGAAGGCTCAAAATAATTTAAGATGAAAAGGGTCAAAATTGCAACTTTTGGAATCAGATCTTTTTCAAAACCAAAACTGCTGCCCTAGTTTCTTTAGGTCTGGGAATTTTTAATTTTTATTTTGATGGGACCGAACCATAAAGCTGCCTACGTATCCTTAAAAGGAATCAGGTCGAACGTAGTTCGAAAGAAAGTTGTTTGTTTTTGTTGCTTTTCTTTTCTTCTTTTTTCTTTCTTTCTTTTTTCTTTTCTCTCCTTTTTTCCTTTTTCTTTTCTTCTTTCTTTTTTTTTCATCATTTTTTTATTTTTTCATTCATTCATTCATTTTTTTTCATTGTCTAATTCTGCTACTGATTCCAAAAAAGGGGTATGAAAGAAAATAAATAAGGCTCAAAAGGGGTACCGAAGGATAAAAGTATTTAGGTAGCGGAACAAAATGCCTTCGTCATTTCAACTTTGAACATGCCAAGTACAAATTACAACTGAAAATAAGCAAAGAACTAATACATAGTACCTCTTGACCGCATCAAAATTGACTGACATATCTGCACATTTGCCTTTTATGTCTGTTAAATACAAAGCACCATTGGGCAACACTCTTGTCACTATGAACGGCCCTTGCCAGTTTGGGGCGAACTTGCCTTTAGCTTCAGCGTGATGAGGAAGGATGCGTTTCAATACCATCTAGCCCACTTCAAATTTCCGAGGACGTACCTTTTTGTTGTATGTTCTTGCCATTCTCTTCTAATACAATTGACCATGACATACCGCATCCAATCTTTTCTCATCAATCAAACTCAACTGCTCTAGCCGGGTTTTAACCCACTCATCATCATCAATTTCAGCTTCTGCAATGATCCGAAGGGATGGAATCTCAACTTCCGCAGGTACAACTGCCTTAGTTCCATATACCAGCAAATAAGGAGTTGCACCTACTGAAGTGCGAACAGTAGTGCGATAACCCAATAAAGCAAAAGGCAACTTTTCATGCCACTGCCTAGAACCTTGAACCATCTTACGAAGTATCTTCTTTATGTTCTTGTTAGTAGCCTCAACAACTCCATTTTCCTTGGGGCGATACGGAATGGAGTTACGATGCATGATCTTGAACTGTTGGCATACCTCTTTCATCAAGTGATTGAGGTTGGCGGCATTATCTGTGATGATCACCTTGGAAATTCCGAACCAACAAATGATATTTGAATGAATAAAATCCACCATTACCTTCTTGGTCACGGACTTGAAAGTTACAACTTTGACCTACTTGGTAAAGTAATCAATGGCCACCAGAATAAACCTATGCCTGTTTGACGCTGCCGGCTCAATTGGTCCAATGACATCCATGCCCCAAGCAATAAAGGGCCAAGGTGCAGACATTGTATGTAACTCATATGGGGGAGAATGAATCAAATCACCGTGTACCTGGCATTGATGACACTTGCGAACAAAACTGATATAATCTCGTTCCATGGTGAGCCAATAATAACTTGCTCGAAGTATCTTCTTTGCCAAGACATACCCATTCATATGCGGCCCGCAAACTCCAGAATGTACTTCGGCCATGATAGTTGAAGCTTCTTTAACATCTATGCACCTCAACAGTCCCAAATCTGGAGTCCTCTTGTACAAGATTCCCCCACTCAGGAAAATTCCACTAGCCAGACGCCGGATGGTTCTCTTTTGATCACCTATGGCATGTACTGGATATATCCCCGACTTGATGTATTCCTTGATATCATGGAACCAAGGTTCGCCATCAATTTCCTCTTCAACCACATTACAATAAGCATGTTGATCACGAACTTGGATATGCACGGGGTCGACATAAGCCTTGTTCGGATGATGTAACATTGATGACAGAGTAGCCAAAGCATCAGAAATCTCATTGTGAATCCTGGGAATATGTCTAAATTCTACCGACCTGAATCGTTGACAAAGATCATGCAGACACTGTCGGTACGGTATAAGCTTCAAGTCCCGAGTCTCCCATTTTCCTTGAATCTGATGAACCAACAAATTTGAATCTCCCAGAATAAGTATTTCCTGGACTCCCATGTCTACAGCTAACCTCAAACCCAGAATGCATGCTTCGTACTCGGCCATGTTGTTGGTGCAATAAAATCGAAGCTGGGCTGTTATAGGGTAGTGTTGCCCTTTTTCAGAGATAAGTACAGCCCATATTCCGACACCTTTCATGTTAGCAGCTCCATCAAAGAAGAGGTTTCCATCTTGGCTTTTCATCACGGTCAACCTCGTCAACACACATGACCTATTTATCAGGAAAATAATTCTTTAGTAGCTCATATTTAGCATCCACCGGGTTCTCGGCTAAGTGGTTGTCCAAGGCTTGGGCTTTCATCGCGGTCCGAGTCACATAGATGATGTCAAACTCTGTAAGTAAAATCTACCACTTTGCAAGTCTTCCCGTAGGCATAGGCTTCTAAAAGATATACTTCAGGGGATCCATGCGAGAAATGAGGTAAGTAGTGTAGGACGACAGATAATACTTCAACTTTTGTGCCACCCAAGTCAGGGCGCAACATGTCCTCTCAAGCAGAGTGTACTTAACCTCATAGGGAATGAACTTCTTACTGAGATAATAGATTGTTTGCTCCTTCATGTTGACCCAATACACAGCCAAAAGAATTATCCAAGACTATTAGATAGAGAATTAAAGGTCTCCGAGGCTCTGGTGGGACCAGCACAGGTGGGTTTGATAGGTACCTCTTAATCTTATCAAAAGCTTCTTGACACTCGTCACTCCACTTGACTGCAACATTCTTCTTGAATAGCTTAAAGATGGTCTCACAGGTTATCGTGAGCTGAGCAATGAACCTGCTGATGTAATTTAACCTTCCAAGCAAACTCATCACCTCAGTTTTGTTCTTGGGCGGTGGTAGCTCTTGAATGGCTTTGATCGTTGACGGATCCAAATGTAAGTTGCCCTAGCATTCTTCAAACCAAATGGCATTACCCGATAACAATATGTTCCCCATGGCGTGATGAATGCTGTCTTTTCTGCATCTTCCTCATCCATCAAGATCTGGTGATATCCCGCGTAACAATCCACAAAAGACCCAATATCATGCTTGGCACAATTATCGATCAGAATGCGAATGTTCGGCAATGGAAAATCATCATTTGGGCTTGCTTGGTTAAGATCATGGTAATCAACACATGCCCTGGTTTTACCATCCTTCTTTGGTACTGGCATAATATTGGCTAACCAAGTGGGATATCGAGTGACCCGAATGACCCTTGCAGTAAGATGCTTTGTGATTTCTTCTTTGATCTTCACACTCATATCAGTCTTGAACTTTCACAACTTTTGCTTGACAAGAGGGAATGCTGGATCAGTTGGCAATTTATGAACTACTAGATCAGTGCTCAGGCCCGGCATATCGTCATATGACCATGCAAAGACATCTTTGTACTCAAACAATGTTTTGATTATTTCCTCCTTAACTTGCGGTTCTAAATGCACACTTATCTTGGTTTCCCTAACATTATACTGGTCCCCTAAATTGATTGTTTCAGTTTTACTCAAATTAGGCTTTGGTTTTTCTTCAAATTGTTTTAGTTCCTTACTGATTTCCTCAAATGCTGCTTCTTCATCATATTCTATTTCATCATCATATTCTACTTCTAAGATTGTTATTTCAGAATTAGATTGGCTTTTAAGACTCGGCTAAAAATTCTTCATGCATATCATATCATTGCAACCAACATAAAAGAACTGTACAAAAGAAAAAAGAACAAAATAAAACACTTTTAGGAATAACAGAAAACGGAAAATTGAATTTCATTGAAAATAAAAGGATAGAAGGGTTTGAACATCAAAACAAGTAAAAACTAAAAATCTGGATTACAACCCTGGAATAACCCAGATAATAGGAAGGAAAACAAAGCAAACTACTAAAACTCCTTCCTGGTGGGGAGAGGAGTAGCTTCACAATTGCTAAGCTTCACATTTGGCCCAATGAGCTGCACATCTGCTTTACTAGAACCTTCACCAACTTCTACCATATAGACCTCATCGAACAAACCCTGGAACCTCTTGATCAGCTCTTCATCAACATCGACCACAAGTTTTGGGATTGAGGAGGTTGGAGGTTTTTCAGCCCCTGGCTTGACAAAAGACTTAGAGATGTGTGGGACAGGCTTGGGAAGTGACCATACCTTTTGTTTCATGTTTTAACCCTTTTCACGTCCTTCTCTGTGGGCATGAATCCCAAACCAAACGTACCAAGATTCCCACTGGGGCGCATAATACCCTGCAAAGATGAGCCCAGATCCTTGCCCGACACAAAATCATTCTTCAACATTTCATTCGCTACCATGAAAGACGCGGAGGATAACTTAGGACCCGGAATGCATTTTCCTTCAGGAATCTTCTCAACAGACACTGTTTAGAAAGTTTGATAGACCCAAGGTCCTTTATCATCTTTAGCTTCGATAAAGGGAACAATTGTGTCATTATAAGCTGACAGGTCCTCATTACCGTGCACAACTATTTCCTGCCTATCCCATTCGAACTTCACCATTTGGTGTAGAGAAGACGGGGCTGACTTAGTAGCATGTATCCAGGGCCTGCCCAACAATAGATTGTAGGAGACAACAACATCTAACACTTGGAATTCCATGGTGAACTCAACTGGCCCTATCGACAATTCGAGCATTATATCTCCAACAGAATCTTTACTTCCCCCATCAAAACCTCGAACACACACACTGTTCATATGGATTCATTCGGTGCCAATCTTTAATTTTTGCAGAGTAGACAGGGGACAAATATTCTCACTAGAGCCATTGTCAACCAAAACCCTTGAGACGACAAAATCTTCACACTTCACCTGAGATAAAAAGCTCGGTTGTGTTCTGTACCCTCTATAGGAAGTTCATCGTCTGAGAAAGTGATCCTGTTTACTTCGAAGATCTTGCTAGCTATCTTTTCCAATTGATTCACTGTGATCTTATCAGGAACATGTGCCTCATTCAAAATCTCCATCAAGACCCAGCGATGTTCATCTGAATGTATCAGCAAAGACAAAAGAGAAATCTGAGCTGGTATTTTCCTTAACTGCTCCACAATGGAATAATCCTACGCTTTCATCTTTTTTAGGAACTCCTCAGCCTCTTCTTCGGTGACCGATTTCTTTACTAGCATTTGGCTATCCTTGAATGGCTTGGCTTTCTTTAATTCTTCTGGGGTGAAACATCTCCCAGAATGAGTCAATCCTCCAATTTTATTAACTTCTTCCTTTATTTCTTTTCCTTTGTATGTCACTATCACTTGTTTGTAATTCCACGGAACAACCTTGGCATCAACCACTAGCAGCTGGGTCACTGGTTTAATGATGATATGGGTGATAGGATCCCCCTTCACAACTATGACAGGCTTACATGGAATCCCTGACACTACCACTTTTGAACTTTCCGGACATGCCCCAATATTTTTCGAAGGCCCTTTCACGACCAACACTGGGGGTTTCAAATTGAGCAAGCTCGGATCTCCTATTGTCCCTTCAACTGTCAAGGGCTTTGCTTTGGTAGAGTCTAGAGCTTTAACCAAAGTACCTTCACTGGCCCGAATCATCATGACGGACTAAGAAAACTTCTTGGGCTCCCCATCCTTGTGAACTATTTCAATCATACGTGTCACTGCATGGGCTGACAAAGAGTTTTGGTTAATGTTTGGCATGTCTGGGCTTTGGACTACAATTTGGTTTGTGTCAATGAGCTCTTGGATTGCCATTTTCAGATGCCAACACTTCTCTATGTCATGCCCTGGAGCATCAGTACAATAGACACATCTTAGGGAATAATCGAGGTTCTTTGGAGGGGGATTTGGTATCTTTGACTCAATCGGCCTCAAGACGTCCAACTGTCTTAACCTTTGAAACAGACTAGCATAGGACTCTCCAAGCGGGGTAAAAGTTTATTTCTGTTGCTCCCTCTCTCTTCTATACTCTGGCCTTGGTTGAAAATTTGAACCATTGGGGTTTTGGTAGGGTTGTGGAGGTGGATAGGTATTTTGTGGAGCTGAGTAGGTATTTTGTATGGCTGGGGCATGGCATTGTGGGTAAGAAGGAGGTTGAGTGTATGACTGGGCATGGTGAACATGGTATTGGGATGGACTGGCTGAGTATTGAGGGTTTGGCGGGGGAAAGTAATGTTGGGGTGGATTATATGGAGCTTGGGCGTAGGTTTGAGGTCGGGGTCGAGGATAGGTGTACTGGTAAGGTGAACCCCTTTGGCCATGCCATGGTCCAGTGACAACCATGGCGACATCGTCCTTCTTCTTCTTGCCTAGCAAACTTCCGGTACCACTCTGAATTGCCTAGGTGGTTGCCTTTATAGCAGAATAGCTCATGATCTTGCTGGACTTGAGCCCCTCTTCCACCATTTCTCTCATCTTACCCACATCATTGAAAGATTTCTACAATTGTACCGTACTTACTACTTTTCTATCTTTCTCCTTTTTTCTTTTTTAATTTCTTCTAAATTACTCTTTCGCCAAGTATAAGTAATTGGTGCTTAGTTTTTCGTTTTGTGATGTGAGATTTGCCACTTGCTCTTTCATTGTTCACAAATCACTGTACTCGCTAATTTCTCTCGGAAATTATCCACTTTTAATGTTCACAAAGAACAAGTTATAATTTTTCGTATAGTAACATGATATATACTATGTATAAATTTTTCAGTCAAAAAATAGTTAATTTGACCTCTGTACAACTAATTTTGTAAAGAGAAATAGTAATCTATACACACCATTTAGTCTTACTTTTCGTGCTATGTAATATTATCTTCTGTTTTTACTTCTATCATAAATAAATTTTTATTTCCAAACAAGTGATGTTACATAAATTAGAGTAGAAGATGTAAATGCCTAATTTTTTCCTTTTATATATATATATAATATGTATGTGTGTGTGTTTGTTCTTATTTGTGTATGTATAAGTTTTAAGAGTTGAGTAATGGTTTTATAAATGGGTTAGGGTTTGGGCTAGTGTAATTTAATTAAAATTGTGCTAAAATTGGCCCAAAATTTGAGCCCAAACCCGGTCCAAAAGGGGGTTGGCAAGAAGAGCTTAAAACGATGTAGTTTTGTCTTGAAACTACGTCGTTTTGGTTAAGTGACAAGATTCAATCTCATCCACCCATCTTGATTTAATCCAATAGTCATAGTTTGATCTTCATCCTAGGTATTTAAAGCCTAAAATTCCCAAAAATTTGCCTCATTTCCCCATTATTTCCTCTCTCTTCTTTCCCTCTCATCACTCTCTCTTCTCTCACCCCCCAAGCCGTTGCCGCCGCCCTACCGTTGCCGGCCAGAAATCGCCGCCACCGCCGGACCACCTCCAAATTCACACCATGTAATTTCCACAACTTCCTCTTTCCATATCTCTAAACCAAATCCTTCAAAAATCCCTCAAACTCCTTGAATCTTAGATCTAGGAAACTTTCCCGTCACTTTTTTGCCCAAATTATTGAAGCTCCAACCACTACCACCCCACAATACCTACATCAATGGATAGAGCTCCTCAAGACCTAGCTATTGATGCCAATTTCACCCTGAAAATTCGGCGACCAAAATCCGGCCAAATTCCGGTGACCTCCCCGAACACCCTCTTTTGGCATACCACCATTTTTTCGGCCATTTGAATTGTAAAATGGTAAAATCCTATTCTTTTTCATGGCTGATTTTTTATTTTTATTTTTATTTTTCAGATTTTGTTTTGTCTATTATTAATTATTTTAGCATTAGTTTTTGAAGTTTGAAATGTTAAATTTTCTATTTTTGCACTTGTTGAAGTAGTAAAATAGTTTTGCATTGATAAAAGTGAGGTAGTGAAAAATACTTAAGAGTATATGGTACTTATTGGGTTGTTTATTTGCTGTTGAAGACTCTTTGAGTACAACACTCAAAAGTCAAATTGTTTGGTAAGAAAATGTAGATCTTTGGACAGTGTTTGAATAAAAGTCTGTCTTTGAATAGTGGAGAGCAGATTTGTTTGAAATACTTGACAAGATTTGAACCAAAAAGTCTGGCCTTTTGAATTTAAGAGTAGATTTTGTAGAAAAATCTGTCAAAAAGATTGATTTTTAATTTTTTGAAATAGCTGGTTGTTTTGATATATAGGGGGGACTCCATCACACTTCCAGAGGGCATTTTTTATAATGGCTTTGTCACAAAAACAAAAAAAAAATCAGCAGTTGAACACATGAAAATTAAGCTGAAATGGTGAGCTTTGGGAGTGAATCTTAGAGTGCAAAATTTTAAAAAAGTATAAGTCCTCTTTAGAGTTCGTTTCTGGATCCCCTCTCTAAGTTTTCAGGTTGTTTTAACACGGATTTGCTGCTGGTTTTGCTGCTATTTTTATGCTGCTTTAGTTGATGAACTACTGTTTATTCTTTTGCTACCAGGTAATCTTTTAAGACTCGTAATATACGTATTTTTAGCAATGGGAACAACTTGAACATGCTGCACCATTTAAATGTGTTTGATGTGATGAATAGTTTGACAACAAAAGAGCTTGTATGTTATTGTTATGTATCAAGCATATGATAATGTGAATATAGTCCTTCATAATACTTGAATATTGAGTTGTAAGTTTTTGAATGAGATATGTAAGTCGTTTATGGATTTTTTAAGCATGTTTTTCAGCTATTATATTCGAGTAACAATGCTAATTATGCCATGAATGACTTTAGGTGTATAACACATAGCATGAGTTCGTTTTAGTTGCTGAAATTTCACTGCCAACATATGCTTCTAGGAATGCTGTGATAATATCTTTGTGAATCTGGCCATTTTGCCGGATTTGCAAAAATGACTATTTTTGTAAAGTGAGCGTTTATACAATTGTGACTATGTAGTTAATGGTCATGAATTCAAACTAAGTAAAGAGCTAAGATTGTATCAATTTTGGGCCTTATTGAATCAAAGATAAAAGTTGGCTCATTTACCTTTAAACAACAAAATTACCCCTTTTCTTCTATATAGCATTGGGCCAATTGAAATTCATTTCTTGGCCCATTTTAATAATAAATTCCAGCAGCCCAAAAGCTCCATACAAGCTGGCCCATTTTTTTTTTAACAAGAAGTTGGCTCATTTCTTTTGAAATAGATAAAGTTGGTCCAACATTTATTTGCATAATTTTTCCCAACTATAAAGCTCGAAAAAATAATAATAATATCAGATTTTTCTACTATTTTTATTAACTAGTTTCCCCTTACATAATTTAAACGTTAGGCAAATAGTAGGTGCGCTTTAACTTCACGGACTCACTTGTGTAGCGTGACGCTTAACTTTTAATAAGTTAATTCATCAATTTCATGTCATATTCAATAGTTTTAATTAATTTATAAATCTTTTGTCATAATCACGGATTCGCTTGCGTAGCGTGGTAGTGACATTTAATAAATTTTCTGAAAAAAGAGGGTTAATGTTTCCTCCAACACAATTGCAGCAATTTTTCAAAAGTAAATAACGTGCTAACAATCGTCTATCATGACTGCGGATTCGCTTGCGTAGCGCCGTTATGACTAAACAATAAATTTCATCGATCACGCATTAGCTTGCGTAGTGTGGTTATGACATCTTATTATTCAAAAATATTCTTTAATTTTTTCTAATAATCAAGAAATAAAAGAGGATAGGTAAAACATGAAAAATATATAAATCACAGTTTGTCCAAAATTAATTCAAGCCAAGTTTAAGTCAATAAAGCGATCGTGCTAGAACCACGGGACTCGGGGAATGCCTTATACCTTCTCCCCGGTCAACAGAATTCCTTACCCGAACTTTGCTTTCGCGGACCGATTAAAATAGAGTCAAACCTTCCTTTGACTAGGGATCCAAATAAATGGTGACTTGGAACACCGAAAGTCAATTCTAAGCGGCGACTCTGAACAATAAAATAATCTCTATTCAAATTTTGTCACTTTAATTGGAAAAACTCTTTGGCCCATACACATATTATCATTATTTTGAGGGATAGAAAAGGGGTGTGACAGCTCTGACGACTCTGCTGGGGAATTACATAAGAATTCGAGCTTGTACATGTTGACTTTTTATTTGGCTTTATTAATTTTGTAAATATTGTGATTTATTTGTGCCTAATGTGCTACCTGTTCGCTTTTTATCATTTTGATATTGTTGAACTGTACATATAAACTGTTTACTCACGCACCCCCTCTGAGTCTTTTTGAAATTAAAAATTAGGCATTTGTTTGACATAGCCCGCTTTCTTTGAGATAGCCGAGGTGTTCGTCATTCGGTGAAGGATTTTAGTCACACCTGTTTTAGGCGGGGAGCACCACCAGTTAAGCCGGAAAGCAATGCTACCGGTACACTGACCCTCCTCGGCTCAAGTTGTCCGCTCGAGTAAGCCAGTCTAGATACCTTCTCTAATAGGATCTAAACCTAGAAGAACAAGCCTCATGCCGGATATCCCTAGTAGGTTTGCTTTAGTTACATCACGTGCATTTGACTTAGCGAAACTCGGCACAAGGGCCGGGTCCGTATAAGACAGGTATCCTCTTTCAGACCATCATGTTCACGTATGTGCTACTTGATACATCATTTGAAAGGCCTACTTGCATTGTCGACTGGTTTTAGAAAACAATTAGTGTAATTATTAAAAATAAAAAAAGAGAGAATAATTCTCCTAGTTTAGTGCAAATAAACTTTTTTTTTTTAAAAATAATAATATATATATATATTTTGTAGTAGTCTGGTGTGAGTTGTAAAGATTAATTTTCATTAAAAAAAAATAAAAGGGGAGAGTACCCTGTTTTACTGAACTACGCGGGTTTGATTATTACCGGATGTGAGATACGTAGGCAACCTCCATCGGGTTCAGCCCACATGTTTCAAAAAAAAGGGAGCATAAAATTTTCAAAAAAAAAGGCCTATTTTGGTCACCTTTTACTGTCTGGCCCTCATGTTCCAGCTGTTTTACCAAGACAACCTTAAAATCTTTCTGGGAAGTGCTGAAGGGCCATTTTTGTAAAAATAGTTACTTTATCCATATTTATTCACCTTTTACCATTTTGCCCTTATGTCTGGCCATTTTTGTCGAAGCAACTTTAAACCTTTCCGAAAAGATTGTTTTTGCAAAAAGTAGCTATTTTTATCTGGTTATACTCATATTGCAAAGGGTCATTTTCTTAAAAATAGTTTTTTTTTATTTATTATTTTGTCTATTTTTATTGTTTTGTTTCTGTGTTTGGCTGTTTTTGCCGAGACATCCTTTATGCCTTCTATGGAAGTATTAAAGGGCCGTTTTTGTAATAATAGCCATTTTTTTCGCTTTTATCATCTCAACTTTTGTGTCCGGTAATTTCAAAATATATATTGTAATTAAAAAAAAATATAGATCGAGTCCTAAATTGTCCAAAAAATAAAATAAAATAATGAATGATCATAATTTGCATATAGTTTAGGTAGGTCCTAACCCCCTTTTTATCTTATTCTTAGGATCACCATGAGTTCTCCACAAAGAAGCAGTCAGAAAAGGGTAAGGGACGAGATACCTCCTATGTTCTTGATCAGAGATAAGACCCCGAGTAGTCTCTGTAATTGGTGGGCTAGTTTTTCTACATGGGAACAGAATCGAGTATTTAAGCACCTCAAGTTCCTCACCAACCTCATGAGAATTAAGCCTAACAGAGATTTAATCGAGGCTCTAGTAGGTTTTTGGGACCCCGCGAACAATGTCTTCAGGTTCAAAGATTGTGAAATGACACCCACATTGGAAGAACTAGGTGGGTTCACCGGATTGGGGAGAGACCTTCGTGGGAAAAGGCCTGCTGGTCCGAGAAAAGTAGGTGTGAACAACTTTTTAAAGAAGTTATGCCTTCGTCGAATTCCAATGGTTTGCTTAAACGAAGGTTGGGTTCCGTTGGAATATTTTTATGACAGATTTGGGGACGAGAAAGGGTTTGAGAACTTCTCGGGCACAGAATTCGTCAACCAGTTGAGTTACGACGCTTGGAGGGAGTTGAGAATCTTCGCGTTCATGATATCATTTCTAGGGATCATGGTCTTTCCGGAGCGTGATGGGCGCATCAGAATTCGATTGGTTGCGGTAGTCTCGTATTTGCAAAGTAGCGAGGATCATACCATTCTTCCCATGATTTTGGGAGATATTTTTCGGGCTTTGACCCGTTGTCAAGAAGGTGAAGATTACTTTGAGGGATGCAACATTCTGTTGCAGATGTGGTTCATAGAGCACCTTTATCATCATCCAATAGTAGTAAATTTCAATGATGATTGGCTGAATTACATTGGATGTCACCCAGACAGAGCTGCGAGTTGTAATCTTCCAGAGGGGGTGAGGGCTTGGCGGACATTACTTGGTTCATTGAGTGCTGATAGAATCACTTGGAACTATTACTGGTTCCTTTCTGCTAGGGTCATGCATATGTCGACGTATCGCCCATTCTTCATACTCATAGGTTTTAGGGGTTTCCAACCCTACGCGCCTTTATGCGTCATGTGCCAGTTAGGGAGAGAGCAAAAGAGGCCCCCGATTGAGGACATGCGCCCGTTCATGTGGGAATTCAAGGGAGAGGAACCTCCAAGGGAGTCATATGCACAGAAGATTTGGTTTGGTAGTCGATTTTCCGATTTAGATGAGATGGTAGCTGATCGTGAACGTGGGGAGGTAAGCCTCTCATACCTTGAGTGGTTTCACAACCAGGCTATCCCCGAGCAAAGGACAGAGAGATCCATACGGCACGCAGTTGATTGGAAGAGAGAGATCGAGGTCAGAGTTAGAGAAACTAGAAGGTAAGTGGCGCAAGAGTTCCAATCTCGTATTGACACTTTACAAGAAGATAAGGGCATTCTGGAGACAGCCATTGACGTACAACAAGCTGATTTTGAGAGGGAAAAGGCTCAGTGGGCACGAGAGAAGCAAGCACTCAAAGCCCAAATTCGAAAGAAGAACATAGTCACAACCGCTCAGCAGCAAGAAGAGAAAGAAGCCCAGTTCAGGGTAGTCCGTGATCATGAACATAGAGGTTTCGCTCCATTAATCCAAGGTTTGAGGGATCAGATAGGGGGAGTTGAGTCAAGCAAAGAGAGCCAGATCGCAGAGTTTGAAATAGAAAGACAACACTACCAAAAGGTGATCAATCAATTAAAAGCGGAGTCGCTAGAAGTTCGGCGCCAGAAAGATATGGCCTTGGACCGCGAGCGTGATGCGCTGGATCTAGCTGAGACCCGTGGTCGGCAGAATCAAGAGATGCACGTGGCGCAGGAATACATTAAGGGAAAGATCCTCGAGGTAGCCACATATATCTCAAGAGCATGCAGGAGTTGCCAGGGCATGACGCCCGAGCGGTTTGCAGAAGTATCATTGAACGTTCCTCGTCATATATCTGCAGACTTGGAGATGATATACCGCAATGTTGGGGGTCAGCCGCAGGAATAAGAGCCTTGATTATAGTAATGCTGGTGGATTCTACTGCAGAAATCAAAGTCTTCTTTTAGTTATCAGTCCTTTTCATTATACTTTTGTTGTTTCTAAGTCTATAAGAGTCTTTTGGTGTTGTTTTGACTTTTATTCTAAAATGACTATTTGAGTCAGGTTTGGTCTCGTTTATCTTTATGTAACTCTTGATTTTTGAGTCTTGTATCAAAATATTATATCGAAAATCAATGAAAAAGTTTTTGATGTTTGTTTTGTAAAAAAAAAATAAAATCTCAAGTGTCTTGCATATCTGAACTACGTAATGATCTGATTCATGCGACAACATGATACGTAGGCAACCCATAAAAGGTTCGATCAAGTATTCATTTTAAAATGGCTCTAAAGTGAGGGATCAAATAAGGCGATTAAAAAAAAAGAAAAAAAAAAGAAAAAAAAGAAGAAGGAAATAACAGTGTCAATAAGCAACAAGCTGATAGGTCGGAATGAAACATTGAAGTCTTCCAAAAGCATTTTAGAAATGGTGGCGATGTTAGGAGCATGACATATTACGTGTAATTCATATCTATAAAATGCCTAACCCTAACACGTTTGTTGTCTCTTAAACCAGTAAGTTTAAGGTGGTTGGTTTGTGGTAAATCTGGCAGCACATCATTACTTCACAAGATCTAAGGGACCAGTAGTAATGGATAACAGTGATGAAATCGAGTTGGTCAGTGACAATCCGCAGGGTCAGTCAGTTGAGCAAGAGTCTGAGGAGATAAGAAAATTGAGACAACAACTGTCAGATGTATATCAAGCTTGGGTTTCCAGTCGACCTCCACCCCAGAGTCCCTCAGAGGGAACTTACACCATACCCCAGGCTACTCAACCACCGCTCTATGCAATGAGCGACCACATTCTACCACCAGGGTATGTGCCGAACTACAGCCGCCATGCTGCCCCCAATACCTCTAATATGCGACCTCCAGTCGCACCGGTCAGGAACACCCCTCTCGTCGTGTCTGGCACACTGGTATATACAATCCCTCCACCACCTCCTGTGACGAGGCCAAATAATGAGCCACCATCTCATGCTTATGATGGACAATACTATTCTCCGAATATGGCTTTTGGGATCTCAGCTCCATACAATCAGACTCCTCGATACGAATCACCAGTGGAAAATGAAATGCCTGTCACGACGATTGAGCCAGATGAGATGGCCAGGAAAATGAAAAGTCTTGAACAGAATTTAAAGAACATACAGGGACTAGGTGGTCACAAAAGTGTTTCATTCAGTGATCTATGCATGTTCCCTCATATCCATTTGCCATGAGGGTTCAAAACCCCAAAATTTGAGAAATATGATGGACAAGGTGACCCTATTGCCCACTTGAAAAGGTACTGCAACCAACTGAGGGGTGCAGGAGAAAAGGAAGAGCTGCTGATGGCTTACTTTGGGGAAAGCCTTGTGGGGGTAGATTCCGAATGGTTCATTGACCAAGACATCTCTCACTGGCATATTTGGGATGACATGGCCCAGGCCTTCGTCAAGCAATTCCAATACAACATTGATATTGCACCAGACCGCAATTCCCTATCCAATATGAAGAAAAAGCCGATGGAAAGCTTTAGGGAGTACGCCATCAAGTGGAGGGAGCAAGCGGCCAGAGTTAAGCCGCCCATGGATAATCATGAGTTGATCACTGTCTTTTTGGAGGTTCAAGAGCCTGATTATTTCCAAAACATGATGTCTGCAATGGGTAGGCCTTTTGCTGAAGAAATCAAGATAGGGGAAATGGTCGAAAATGGCCTAAAGACTGGCAGAATTGTAAGTCAGGCTGCTCTCAAAGCCACCACCCAAGCGATCCAAAATAGGTCGGGAAGTTTTGCAAATAGGAAAAAGAGAGATGAAGGTTCTATGATGACCTCGGGATCTAGGGAAGTTCAAAGAGCGGCATCGCACCCTTATGTGCAAGTTCAACAGGGGCGATCCAGCTACCCTCAATATTACTATCCCCCGCCAATTCCTCAATACTCTGTGGGCCCACCACAATATACAGTGTTCAATGCTCAATCATATGCTCGGCCTCCCAATCAGCAGGTACGGGCACCAGCTCCAAGGGGCCCCCGACCTCAGCAACAAAATTTTTGGGCACCCTACAATGCTCGTCCCAGGCAAGATTATGGTCGAGAGTAGAGGCCGGCAGAAAAATTCACTTTATTGGTTGAATCAAACTCTAGTCTATTCCAGAAGCTGAAGCAAATGGGCGTGATTGGACCCATCGCTCCCCACCATATGCATCCGAATTCACATGGAGTTCAAGCAAATGCTAGATGTGAATATCATTCAGGTGCCCCGGGGCATAGCACCGATGACTGTTGGACTCTGAAAGGAGCCATAGAAAGACTCATTTCTGAAAAATTAATTGTAGTAACGAATGGCGAGGATCCTCCTAATGTGACAAACAACCCGTTTCCAGAACACAACAATGTTCATTTCGTGGGAATGATTGGTCGAGATCAAGAATACAAGCCGGTCGACCAAACAGAAATGACAGTGGGAGCAATTCAAGAAGGAACAAGTGTGGAAGTAAGACCAAGCCGAGATGTGTCGTTGATTGTGAAAGGTGCCCCGAACTCATAAAAGGTAACTTTATTTGTGCCCAAGGTCTCGAGGTTAGAGGTTTGCTCCAATGTTCCAAGCCCAAGGTTGTATGTCTTTGGAGGCCACCCCGTCACAAGGTAGAATCGGGGCGGTACGAATGGCATAACAGAGCCGATCATAATCAAACCTGCCATGCAACCCCATGTGACAAACACAAAAACTATTCCTTGGAACTACAACAAAACTGTGATGACCTACAAAGGCAAGGAAATCATAGAGGAAGTGGGGGAAACTGGAGGTTTGACTCGATCAGGGTGGTGTTATTCTCCAAAAGAGTTGATGAAGGCCAAGCAAATTAGAGGAGGCCAATTGCCAATAAAGAAGCCAGTCACTGAAGCAGAGGCAGAAGAGTTTTTGAAGAAAATGAAAGCTCAGGATTACTCAATCATTGACCAGCTAAGAAAGACTCCTGCCCAAATCTCTCTACTATCTCTGCTCATACATTCCAAAGAGCATGCCCGTGTACTAATCAAGGTCCTGAACGAGGCACATATCTCAGAGGAGACCACAGTGAATCGGTTAGAGAAGATGGCCAATAGATTTTTTGAGGTAAACAGAATCTCATTTACCGATGATGAACTTCCCGAGGAAGGAGCCGGGAACAATAGGGCTTTGAACTTGATGGTCAAATATGAGGGGCATTATGTAAAGAGAGTCATGGTTGATGGAGGCTCAAGTGTATATGTATGCCTCTCTCTACTTTGCAAAGCATGAAGATCAATACGGATAGAATCCAACCCAGCAATGTTCACATCCGGGCTTTCGATGGCTCAGCGAGAGATACCATGGGGAAATCAACCTCACCATGACGATTGGGCCAGTGGACTTTGAGATTGTTTTCCAAGTAGTGGACATGGTCACTTCTTATAACTTTCTTCTTGGAAGGCCATGGATCCATACAGCCCGAGCTGTGCCATCCACCTTGCACCAGATGCTCAAATTCGAACATGACGTGTAAGAAATTATTGTTCACGGAGAAGACGAGTCTTCCATTTATAAAGACCCATTAATCCCCTGTATTGAGGCCAAGGAAGGGTCTGAGTCCATTATCTATCAAGCTTTTGAAGTGGTTGTTGTGGACCATGTCGAGGAAGGAAAGCCCATTCTGCATCCTCGTCTTTCCGCCACATCTGTAATGGTGGCTACGGTTATGATGAGACAAGGTTATGAGCCAGGAAAAGGTTTGGGGGCATCATTGCAAGGAATTTCAGAGCCTATTTCTCCGTTAGGCAACCAGGGTACTTTTGGCTTAGCTTCAGGCAAACACAAACAGACAAAAACAAATCCAAACACCGCAAAAAGAGTGGATGGGTCTTGCAACAGCCTATCCCTCATATTTTCTACACTTTTGTCAAGCCACGACTCCGAGAGGGTTAAAATTCCTCGGCGCATGCAAACATTGATGAAATTTGCCATGGCCTAAGCGAGATGTTTTCTGAAGTGAATATGATCCAGGCTGGTGAAGGCACTAGTCGTGCCGATGTGCAACTAATTGACCCAGACACCATGCTCACCAACTGGGAAACAACTCCTCTCCCCACAAGGAAGGAGTCTTGGTAGTCTGCTTTTGCAGCTTCTTTTTTGTATTTTGGGTTACTTTCATGGTTGTAATCCAAATATCTCAGGATGATTGTTTTGTTTTGATGTTAACCCTTCTATCCTTTCGAATTCAATAAAATGCAGTTCAGTTTCCTATCTTTACCTTTTCCTAATTCCAGTCATTTTATTTTCATTTCAGTTTTGTTAATGCCGACTTTAATAACATGACATGCATGCGGAATTCATGCCCAGATCTGGAAATCTGTCTAATATCGAAATAACGCATCAAGAGGTTGAATATGAGGAAGATGAGATTGTTGAGGAAATAAAAAGAGAGTTGGAACAATTTGAAAACAAGCCTAAGCCAAACCTCAATGAAACTGAGACAATTAATATCGGAAGTCCTGAAGAATTTAGAGAAACGAAGATGAGCATTCACACTGAACAAAAAATCGGAGATATCTTGATTCAACTTTTATTTGAATACAGAGATGTGTTTGCTTGGTCTTACGATGATATGCCGGGTTTAAGTGCTGATCTGGTGGTTCATAAGCTTCCTACATATCCTTGTTTTCTACCAGTCCAACAAAAGCAACGAAAATTTAAAACAGACATGAGCGACAAAATCAAAGAAGAAATAATGAAGCAACTAAGCGCCAATATGGTCAGAGCTGTCCGATACACCACCTGGGTGGAAAATGTTGTGCCCGTGCTAAAGAAGGATGGAAAAACCAGAGGTTGTGTCGACTATAGGGACCTGAACAAAGCAAGTCCAAAGGATAATTTTCCTTTGCCAAACATCCACATTGTTGTAGATAATTGCGCAAAGCATGAGATCCAATCATTTGTGGATTGCTATGCTGGGTACCACCAAATTCTAATGGATGAGGATGATGCAGAAAAGACCGCTTTCACCACGCCATAGGGTACTTATTGTTACAGGGTCACGCCATTCGGTTTAAAGAATGCAGGGGCAACTTACATGAGGGCCATGACCACCATTTTTCACGACATGATGCACAAAGAGATTGAAGTATATGTCGACGATATCATCATAAATTAAAGACACAAGCCGATCACGTGTGTGATTTGAAAAAGTTCTTCGAACGGCTTCGTAGGTATGACCTTAAGCTTAATCTAGCCAAGTGTGCACTTGGGGTCCCATCTGGGAAACTCCTCGGTTTTATAGTCAGCCGGAGAGGCATCGAATTGGATCCATCTAAGATAAAGTCCATTCGATATTTTCCACCTCCGAAGAACAAAAAGAGGTCATGAGTTTGCTCGGGAGGTTGAACTACATCAGTAGGTTCATTGCTCAGCTCACAACCACGTGCGAGCCCATCTCTAAGTTGCTGAAAAAGGATGTCGCTGTTAGATGGACAGACGATTGCCAAAAGGCTTTTGATAGGATCAAAGATTATCTATCAAAACCCCCTATACTGGTCCCACCTGAACCTGGTAGGCCTTTGTTTTTATATCTATCAGTGATGGATAATTCCTTTGGATGTGTTCTGGGGCAACATGATGTAACAGGCAGAAAGGAACAGGCAATATATTATTTGAACAAGAAGTTCACCGATTATGAGGTTAAGTACACCCTTTTAGAAAGGACATGTTGTGCCTTGACTTGGGTCGCTCAAAAGTTGAGACATTATCTGTTTGGCCTACACTACTTACCTCATATCCAGAATGGATCCCTTGAAGTACATCTTCCAAATGCCAATGCCCACTAGCAGGCTCGCAAAATGGCAAATCCTGCTCACAGAGTTTGACATCATCTATGTCACTCGCACCGCGATGAAAGCACAAGCTTTGGCAGATCATTTGGCAGAGAATCCAGTTGATAATGAGTACATGCCACTTAGCACATACTTCCCGGACGAAGAGGTCAACTCGATAGAGGAAGTGGTTCCAGACGATCACCCTGTATGGAAAATGTATTTTGATGAAGCTGTCAATATCAAAGGAGTTGGGATCGGGGCAATCCTCATCTCACCTATTGGACACCATTACCCTACGACGGCCCGACTTCGGTTCTTCTGTACTAATAATACGGCAGAATATGAAGTGGGTTTGAAAATGGCCATTGATCTGGATGTGCTTAAACTATTAGTTATAGGAGATTTTGACTTGCTTATCAGGCAAGCCCAAGGCGAATGGGAGACTCGAGACATCAAACTTATTCCGTACAGACAATGTGTGCGAGACTTGAGCAAAAGATTCAAATCTATCGAGTTCAGGTACATTCCCCGGTTTCACAACGAGCTAGCCGATGCATTGGCTACTCTAGCCTCGATGCTCCCTTATCCAGGCAACACTCATATTGATCCACTAGAAATCCAAGTTCGGAATCAACACGGTTACTGTAATACAATTGAGACAGAACCAGATGGTGAACCATGGTATCATGATATAAAATGATTCCTGAAAACAAGAGAATATCCAGAGTATGCCAAAGGAGATCAAAAAAGAACTATAAGGCGACTCGCCAGTGGTTTCTTCCTGAATGGGGAAATTCTGTACAAGAGGACCCCAGATTTAAACTTGTTGAGATGCATAGATGCTACAGAATCCGAGCGGATCATGAGTGAAGTGCATTAAGGGGTATGCGGACCTCACATGAATGGATATGTTTTGGCGAAGAAGATTCTACGGGCAGGGTATTACTGGCTTACCATGGAGCGAGATTGCTTCAGATTTGTTCGCAAATGTCACCAGTGCCAGATTCACGGTGACCTGATTCACTCGCCTCCTTCGGAGTTGCATCCCATGTCCTCTCCTTGGCCTTTCGTTGCTTGGGGAATGGATGTTATTGGGCTGATCGAGCCAAAGGCTTCAAATGGGCATAGATTCATTTTGGTTGCAATTGATTACTTCACCAAGTGGGTGGAAGCCGTCACTTTCAAAGCAGTCACCAAGAAAGCAGTGGTAGACTTTGTTCACTCCAACATCATTTGTCGCTTTGGTATCCCAAAGACCATTATCACTAACAATGCAGTCAATCTAAATAGTCATTTGATGAAGGAGGTATGCGAACAATTTAAAATCATGCATCGCCATTCTACCCCTTACCGGCCAAAAGCCAATGGAGCAGTTGAAACTGCAAACAAGAACATCAAGAAGATTCTTAGGAAGATGATCCAAGGTTCCAGGCAATGGCATGAAAAATTACCTTTTGCTCTTTTGGGATACCGTACGACTGTTCGCACATCTGTTGGCGCAACTCCGTATCTGCTTGTATACAGAACTGAAGCTGTAATACCCGCTGAAGTCGAAATTCCCTCTCTCCGAATTATTGTGGAATCAGAGATTGAAGACACTGAGTGGGTCAAGACCCGATTAGAACAACTGATGTTGATCGATGAAAAACGGCTAGCAGCAGTGTGTTTCAGCCAGTTATACCAACAAAGAATGGCACGCGCTTACAATAAGAAAGTGCGCCCAAGGCAGTTTGAGGTAGGCCAGCTAATTTTGAAATGCATCCTTTCGCACCAGGTAGAAGCTAAAGGAAAGTTCGCCCCGAACTGGCAAGGACCCTACATCATGAAGAAAGTGTTACCAAAAGGGGCCTTGCACTTGGTAGATGAAGAAGGATAGGTACCAGACATGACTATTAACGCAGATGCAGTCAAAAGATATTATGTCTGATATATACCCATTGTAGAATTTTCACGCATTGATTTTCTCAGATTGAAGTGGCGAAGGCTATCATTTGCTCGCTATTCCAAATAGGTGTCTCCCTTTTTGTTAATCCTTTTGAGTCGTATTTGTCTTCCTTGTTTCTCACTTCTTGGAACTTGTGTACTTGTAAAAAAACAACAAATCTCTGAGTCATTGAACTACGTCCGACCTGATTCCGAAAGGATACGTAGGTAGCCTTACCCTGGGTTCGGTCCCATCAGAACAAAAAAATCCATATTCCCAATACTCCAAAACTGGGGCAGAAGTTTGTTTTATTTCACGGTTTTTTCTGTAAAAATGATTCCAAAAGTTGTAATTCAGTTCAAGGTTCATTTCGCCTTTTTATCTTTCAAGAACTTCTGATCGATGTTTTTTAAGAATGATTGAAGTCCCCATGCCAAAGGCATTGGATAACCTCCCTCATATAGTATCTTAGTCAAAAAAAAGAAAAGAAATGAGAGAGTCTTATCAGTGAAAACCCGTACAGGCACTATAAGGTGATAGTGAGCAGAGAAATGAGAGAGTCTTATTGGTGAAAACCCAGATGGGCACCATAAGGTGACAGTTAGTAGAGAAATGAGAGAGGTTAGTTAGCGAAAACCTGCAATGGGCGCTACTAGCCGAATAAGGGTCTTTGATTCTCCAGCATGAGCACAACCAAGACAAATTCAAGATGAACATTTGTGGCAGATTTTGAGAATTAGACAGCTCAGACAGATCAGACATCCAGTCCAAAATGCATGTCATGATTCATTAAAGTCGGCACATACCTCCAGATAAGTCTCACTATTCCTTTTCCCGAAAGGGACACCTTTTGTTTAAGCATAGTTCTTTTTCGCTTCCAATTATTATTCTATTTTTACCCATAATTTTTCTTTGAGTCCCCTTCGGTCTAATCCTGCATCAAAATCGAAGCAAAGAAAGGGCTGCAAAACTGGCTACAGATTCCCCGTAATGTCGAGCACAATTTGGGGCATATATGGCATTGACGAAGGCACGAATCCATCTCTGATCTCATTCGATAAGACAAACAAAGTGTCTAAAAAGAGCTGAAAAGGTCGCCTAAGCAAGACCTGCTTTATGAGAAAAGTTGATGAGCACTACAGACACAAACTGATACTGGGGTAAGACAACTGAGTTTCATTTTAGAGAAAAATGCATTGCCTTAGAGACAAGGGTAGTGGTACCATGTACATCTGGGCATGAAACAGTTGGGGGCAATATTGTGAAGCCAAGGTCTCTAGAAAATGATACAGAGCGGCATAACATCTTAGTACCACGCTGACAGAATCGGTTCTTTGACAGTAGTGGTCGTGAATCAAGCTACTCAGGGCATCAAGGCCACAAACCAACCACCACTTTAAAAACTCACAAGTTTTTCTTTGTTTAAAGCAGGAACAAAGTAGTGCAGAATGTCGGTCCTAAGTGAACGAATGTCACCAAACGTAAGATCCTTAAAATCTCCATTTTTCTTTTATTTTCAGCATGCATCACTATTGTTCACACCTCCTATTTCTGAAGTTTAACTCAGGTAGAACCGTTTCACCTAGGGGGATCCAGCTCATAGTTTCCGGGTAGAAGTACTCTTCACTCAGGGTGTTTTATGAAGCTTAACTCAGGTAGAACCGTTTCGCCTAGGGGGATCCAACTCATAGTTTCCAGGTAGAAGTACTCTTCACTCAGGGTGTTTTACGTAGCTTAACCCAGGTAGAACCGTTTCGCCTAGGGAGATTCAGCTCATAGTTTCCGGGTAGAAGTACTCTTCACTCAGGGTGTTTTACGTAGCTTAACCCAGGTAGAACCATTTCTCCTATGGGGATTTAGCTCATAGTTTCCGGGTAGAAGTACTCTTCGCTCAAGGTGTTTTACGTAGATTAACCCAGGTAGAACCATTTCTCCTATAGGGATTCAGCTCATAGTTTCCGAGTAGAAGTACTCTTCGCTCTGGGTGTTTTACGTAGCTTAACCCAGGTAGAACCGTTTCGCCTAGGGGGATTCAGATTTCTCTAATAACTCACAGAATTGTCCTAGTGCCAGACTGGGGAAAAAAATTTTGTTTGTCTTTGATGGCTTTGCAGGCTCTGCCGTATAGCACAAGTGACGATTAAAGCTTGCAGTTTCAGTTTCTCATCAGAAGAAAGAAATCCTTCGATCACAAGATAGTCGGAGTTTAGCTTTGATAATGTGTCAGCAGCCCAGCTTCTCAAGATTCATCTTCTCAAATTCTGATCCAGAAAGCAAGCCATCGAGATTGAGTCATAATCTTTTCTTCAAAAGAATTAAGATCCAATCTAAGGTCAACACAAGCGAGCAGGTCAAGAATCAAGATTTGACTCTAGAAGACATGTTGATAGGAATTTTTGTACACTTAGTTTGCAGACAAATGTAGTGCTCTTCTCTTTTTCTTTTGATGTAAGAAGCAGTAACGGTAAGAGTAACAACAACAGCAGCAGCAACAACAGTCTTAACTCCAGTGCCTGGTAGTCCCACCTACCAAATTTTCCCAGAACTACAGTGACTTGATTCCTTTATAGCCAAGGATATGTAGGCAACCTCAGAAGCAAGGTTCGGTCACCACCTTTTTCAAAATGCTTCCACTAGAGTGAATGTGAGCAAAAAATTATCCATGGAATTTATTTGTCTTTGCACGAAAACTCTTCATGTTCTCGAGCAAAGAGGGGCAGCTGTAAATGCCTAATTTTTGCCTTATATATATATATATATATATATGTTTGTGTGTATATATATATATATGTGTGTGTGTGTGTGTGTGTGTGTGTATGTGTGTTTGTTCTTATTTGTGTATGTATAGGTTTTAAGAGTTGAGTAATGGTTTGATAAATGGGGTAGGGTTTGAGCTAGTGTAATTTAATTAAAATTGTGCCAAAATTGGCCTAAATTTTGAGCCCAAACCCGGTCCAAAAGGGGGCTGGCAAGAAGAGCTTAAAACGACGTAGTTTTGTCTTGAAACTACGTCATTTTGGTTAAATGACAAGATTCAATCTCATCCACCCATCTTGATTTAATCCAACGGTCCTAGGTTGATCTTCATCCTAGGTATTTAAAGCCTAAAATCCCCAAAAAATTGCCCCATTTCCCCATTATTTCCTCTCTCTTCTTTCCCTCTCATCACTCTCTCTTCTCTCCCCCCCTAAGCTACTGCCGCGGCCCCACCGCCCCCGGCCGGAAATCACCGCCGCCGGCGGACCACCTCCAAACACCTCCAAATTCACACCATGTAATCTCCACAACTTCCTCTTTCCATATCTCCAGACCAAATCCTTCAAAAATCCCTCAAACTCCTTGAATCTTAGATCTAGGAAACTTTCCCGTCACCTTTTTGCCCAAATTATTGAAGCTCCAACCACTACCACCCCACAATACCTACATCAATGGATAGACCTCCTCAAGACCTAGCTATTGATGCCAATTTCACCCAGAAAATCCGGCGACCAAAACCGGCCAAATTTCGGCGACCTCTCAGAACACCCTCTTTTGGCATACCACCATTTTTTCGGCCACTTGAATTGTAAAATGGAAAAATCCTATTCTTTTTCACGGCTGATTTTTTATTTTTATTTTTATTTTTCAGATTCTATTTTGTCTATTATTAATTATTTTAGCATTAGTTTTTGAAGTTTGAAATGTTAAATTTTCTGTTTTTGCACTTGTTGAAGTAGTAAAATAGTTTTGTATTGATAAAAGTGAGGTAGTAAAAAATACTTAAGAGTATATGGTACTTGTTGGGTTGTTTATTTGTTGCTGAAGACTCTTTAAGTACAACACTGAAAAGTCAAATTGTTTGGTAAGAAAATGTAGATCTTTGGACAGTGTTTGAATAAAAGTCTGTCTTTGAATAGTGGAGAGCAGATTTGTTTGAAATACTTGACAAGATTTGAACCAAAGAGTCTGGTCTTTTGAATTTAAGAGCAAATTTTGTAGAAAAATCTGTCAAAAAGATTGATTTTTATTTTTTTTGAAATAGCTGGTTGTTTTGATATATAGGGGGGACTCCATCACACTTCCAGGGGCATTTTTTTATAATGGCTTTGTCACAAAAACAAAAAAATTCAGCAGTTGAACACATGAAAAGTAAGCTGAAATGGTGTGCGTTGGGAGTGAATCTTAGAGTGCAAACTTTTAAAAAAGTACAAGTCCTCTTTAGAGTTCGTTTCTGAGTTCCCTCTCTAAGTTTTTGGGTTGTTTTAACACGGATTTGCTGCTGGTTTTGCTGCTGTTTTGCTGTTGTTTTTATGCTGTTTTAGTTGCTGAACTACTGTTTATTCTTTTGCTACCAGGTAATCTTTTAAGACTCGTAATGTACGTATTTTCAGCAATGGGAACAACTTGAACATGCTGCACCATTTAAATGTGTTTGATGTGATGAATAGTTTGACAACAAAAGAGCTTGTATGTTATTGTTATGTATCAAGCATGTGATACAGTGAATATATTCCTTCATAATACTTGAATATTGAGTTGTAAGTTTTTGAATGAGATATGTAAGTCGTTTATGGATTTTTTAAAGTATGTTTTCAAGCTATTATATCCGAGTAACAATGCTAAGTATGTCATGAATGAATTTAGGTGTATAACACATAGCATGAGTTCTTTTAGTTGCTGAAATTTTATTGCCAACATATGCTTCTAGGAATGCTGTGATAATATCTTTGTGAATCTGGCCATTTTGCCGGATTTGCAAAAATGGCTATTTTTGTAAAGTGGGAGTTTATACAATTGTGACTATGTAGTTAATGATCATGAACTCAAACTAAGTAAAGAGCTAAGATTGTATCAACTTTGGGCCTTATTGAATCAAAGATAAAAGTTGGCCCATTTACCTTAAACAACAAAATTACCCCTTTTCTTCTATATAGCATTGGGCCAATTGAATTCATTTCTTGGCCCATTTTAATAATAAATTCCAGCAGCCCAAAAGCTCCATACAAGCTGGCCCATTTTTTTTTAACAAGAAGTTGGTTCATTTCTTTTGAAATAGATAAAGTTGGTCCAACATTTATTTGCATAATTTTTTCCCAACTATAAAGCTCGAAAAAATAATAATAATATCAGATTTTTCTACTATTTTTATTAACTAGTTTCCCCTTACATAATTTAAACGTTAGGCAAATAGTAGGTGCGCTTTAACTTCAAGGACTCACTTGTGTAGCGTGACGCTTAACTTTTAATAAGTTAATTCATCGATTTCATGTCATATTCAATAGTTTTAATTAATTTATAAATCTTTTGTCATAATCACGGATTTGCTTGCGTAGCGTGGTAGTGACATTTAATAAATTTTATGAAAAAAAGAGGGTTAATGTTTCCTCCAACACAATTGCAGCAATTTTTCAAAAGTAAATAATGTGCTAAAAATCGTCTGTCATGACTGCGGATTCGCTTGCATAGCGCCGTTATGACTAAATAATAAATTTCGTCGATCACGCATTCGCTTGTGTAGTGTGGTTATGACATCTTGTTATTCAAAAATATTCTTTAATTTTTTCTAATAATCAAGAGGTAAAAGTGGATAGGTAAAACATGAAAATAGTATATGTGAGCACGTGATTTTTGCCCTATGAGAGCTACTCCCAAAAATTCAAAATAAAATGGTTTTTGTGTTGTTTGTAATTTATGTGTATTTTGTCTATTTTCTATTTTAAATGAGAAAAATGCAAAAAATATGTGCTGCGTGTGCATTTAGGATTTTTTTTTTTGCAAATTAGGATTTAAAATTTAGGATTTAATTAAGCAAGTTTGTTTTACAAAAATAGAAAAATTACAAAAAAATATATGCTTTGCATTTTTAGCATTTAATGTCCGAATTGTGTACTTTTATCTTTATTTGATGTTTAATTTCGTGTGGTAGCTATTGTTAGGAGTTAATGTTTTAGTTAATTGTCAATTCTATAATTTAATTAGGATTTTTAGTTGAAAAGGAATTAAAAAAAATGAAAGAAAAGAAGAAAAGAGTGAAATTTGGGCCAGTTTTAGGGCAAAAATCAGGCCCAAATCACCCATGGACCAGGTCCAGTGTGGCCTGGCCAGAGGCGTCTTAAAACGACGTCGTTTGGTCACTTTTAGTCAAGGTCATTGGATTAAATCGATCCAATGGCTGAGATTCAATCTCCATAACCCGTCTCCGGCCCGACCCGCTTACCCCGAACCACACCCGCCCCAGCTAAGCCTAAACGACCCCGTTTGGTTTAAGAGTCTTAATCTGGACCGTTGGTTCCCATCATCCAACGACCCAGATTAATCACCTGATTCCAATATATCAAAACACCCAAACCCCCTCTCACCTGCCTCATTTCCACCCCTTCGTCTACAAGAACCAGAGACCAAACGACCCTTCACCAAACCCTAGCCGCCCTCGTACCCCATCGCCTGAAAGCCGGCGGCAACAACGCCGGTGACCACCAAAATAACACCCTAGAACCTCCTAACCACCCTCAACCTGAATCCCCACTCCGTTGTCCTCGAATCATCCCCGCCTTGTTCGAATCTTCGATCGAAGCTCAGGACCCAAAACCCTAGTTCATCTAATGAACCCCAAACCCACACCAGGGCACCCCCTGATCACCCTCATCATGGATCTGTTAACCATTTGCCTCGAATCAACCCCCAGCTTCTCGAATCTTCAATCGAAGATTCGAGCAGGAACTAGATCTACCCCAACCAGTCCCAAACTCATACCAGACATGTCCCTGACCTCCCTCATCACCAAACCACCGTGGGTTTGGTTCGAATCAGACCAGAACCACTCGAACCCCAAATCAGACCCCCAAGAACCGTAGAAAACTAGAGGTTGAAATCTGTCCCAACTGAAGGAGGGTTTGGGGTCTAACCGACTTTAGTCGAAGTGTTCTCAGTTGAGAATACTCGATTAAGGTCAGTTCGACCTCAAAAAGTTTGAGTTTGAGTTCGAATCAGGGTCGTTCAGGTCCAGAGTTTTTGAGGTATTATCCATTTCCTATTTTGTCCCAGTTTGTGTTTGTTTATTCTGTTTATTTATTTAGTTTAGCTTTATTGGTTTTTCAATTTCTTTTGTCGATTGTTCTGTTCCTCTCCCTCAGACCTTTTTATTTGGTAGAATTTGTTTCTGTTCGTTGTTAATTATAGGCTGTGTAGTCGATTCGAATAAGTTCATCGATTAGTTAAGTTTTATTATAAATCCATGTTCATGTCGATGCCATTTGAATTGCCCGATTGTCTATTTCTGATTGATTGCTGTCAATTGTTGTAGGCAATTGTTTAATCAGTTATCATCGATTAAGTCAAGTTTTATTAGTAGTTTCGTTAAATGATTTAAGGTCGAATGTTGTGTGTGCTTGATCTGTGGACATTTAGCTTCAGGGCATTGTCAATAGGCTGACAATGAACCTGCATTTATGTTACCTACATTCATGTTCATTTTTGATTCAATTTTCAGTTTCAGCTTTAAGGATTCTGTTGAGTTCTATATTATGTTAAGTTTGGTTTTGATTTAATTTCAGTTCATTTGTTTCAATTAAATTTTAACCTCAATCATTCAGTTATCAGAAGTAAGTTGGTTATAGCTGTTAATCAGAATTAGTTTTAGATAATTGTTGGCTTGAACAGATTTTAGAGTTAAAAGTTTAAATACAGATGAATAACTGTATTGGGGGCATAATATTAAGGGGTTTCAGGGGTAATTTGGGAATTGAAAACAGAAAGAAATGGGTAGTTTAAGTGTTCTGTCCACTAAGTATTAAAATACCATTAAACTAATACAATTGTTTAGTGCTAATGGGGAACAAGACATAATGGTGGGGGAAAAGGTTTAAAGAAAATGGATTAAGAAATAGGTGCCCATACCTATTTGAATTAAAATAAAGAAAAGACAAGTGTAGTGGGGGACAAAACACTTGATAATGGGCTGTAAGGGAAGATGATGGGCAGAAAATCTGATAAGGTAAGGGGGGCAGGGTCAGTGTTTGGATATAAATAGAGTCTTTTATAGACAGAAGGGGGCAGAGTTTTTGACAGAGGATAGAGGCTAAAAATTTGGAGAGGGCACGTTTTACAGAATACAGTTTTTTTTACACAGCTAAAGGGTGAGATTTTGGGAGAGGATAAAAAGGATTTTCTGAAAATCTGGAGGGAAATCTGAAGAGCGGAAAAAGTAATCTGAGAGGAACATTTTGAGTTTTGAATTAGTTCTAAGGGAGAGTTTAAAGATATTGTTCCATTGAGTTCTAGGCAGAATATAGATTCCAAGCACTGGTTCTTACTCTTTTGATTGTTGAATCTATTCGGCAGTCCATTGATTCTGCTTCTGACCTTATCCGAGCTCAGTTTGTTCAATTACTGGGTGTTTGGTTTGTTGTTGGTATTTGCTGGGAATTTTTTGTTTCAACTGGTTTTCCTGAGTCGATACTAGATATTGGTTACTGGTGTTGTTCTGCTGTATTGTTTTGCTACTGTTGCTGCTGATCCTTTTCTTCTTCTTCTTGTATTCCAATACCAGGTACACTACTCTGAACTACATTGATGTAAGCTCGTTGAAGTTTGAAAGGAAATGTTCGAACATATTTATTGATCAACTGAGGACTGCCTGCATTTTAATTGATGTTAGTTTACATGGTTTCCTGTTACATAGATAGTAGTTATGTGTATAATCAAAACTGTTTTTTATGATGGGTTATCTGCTAAGCATTTTATAACATTGAAAAATGTTAAATTGAATCCTTGGAATGGCATGAAGTGTAGTCAGTCCAACAGGTTTGTGAAAATGGGATCGTTGAATCAGTTTGGAGGAACTCGAATGTCATCAGTAATAGGCGGGTCTAGATTAAGGTCTGGTTAAAAGAGTAATGAACTTGTAATGAGATTCCAATTCATGAGCTGATCTAGTAATATTCACCCTACTCGCTAGTAATTTTATCATTCATCATGCCAGTGTATTAGGATGTCTTCGTTGAATAACAGTTTCTGAATTCGATAGTAAGAAAAACCTGAAATGTCGTTGGTAGATTAGTGTTGAAAACAGTTAAAAGTCAGGAAAAGAAAGGATCATTTACACTAAATCGGTTCATTAAAACCCTTAGTTCGTAATAGTTAATGAGTATGATAAATTAGTTTAGGAATTTTGGGAGTTCATGTCTGTCAAAAAAAAAGTTATGTATTGTCGTTGAGGTGCGCCACCGTTAAGTTGTTGTTTCGAACAAACAAAAGCTGGGACATTGCACGCTTGTAATTAATTAGGACTTCTCCTTTTACTTTAGAGACAATAAAAATAGCAAATCATAGTTACTTTAGGTTTACCCTTTTAAATAAAAGTGAGACGAGCCTCGCCAGATAAAATGCACAAGTTGCGGGGCCCTCATCAAATAGATATCATGAATGCATAGAATTGGGGATAGGCCGTTTAGCTTGTTTCACGGCCTTCCCCAAAGTAATAACGCGTTAGTCACTGTTAGGCGCGTAATTTAAATAATATTACTTTCCTAAATTCGGGTGTACATTTATGTGACCCAAATCCAAATCTCAACGAAGTCGGAATGTGTCGCTAATCACGGGTGCATCGATTGTGACGTGGTTCGAGATGCATTTCCACGACGTTGCAAATTCCTTTTAAAAAATATGAGATGAGCCTCGACAAACAAAAATATACAAGTTGCGGGGCCCTCTATAAGTGTTTTTGTAAAATTCCTTAGACTTCGGGATGGGCTGTTTAGCAAAAGTTCATGGCCTTCCCCAAAATGATAATCCGCTAGTCGCTTTAGGCGCGCCTTTAATAATTTACTTTCTTAAACTCGGGTGCACATTTATGTGACCCTAATCTAAATCTCAACGGAGTCGAAGTGTGTCGATAACCACGGGTACATTGATGTGATGTGGTTCGAGATACATTTTCACAACGTTGCAATTCTGTGTTAAAATAATAATGATAATAATAAAAGCGGTCAAAAGTTAAAATTTGCACATAGGTTCATAATTGTATAAAAATCAGATAATTAAGCCAAATATAACAGTTGAGCGACCGTGATAAAACCACGGAACGCGGGAATACCTAACACCTTCTCCCGGGTTAACAGAATTCCTTACTCGAATTTCTGGTTCGCGGACTGTTAAATAGAGTCAATATTTTCCTCGATTCGGGATTCAACCGGTGACTTGGGACACCATAAATCTCCCAAGTGGCGACTCTAAATTAAATAATAAATCCCATTTCGATTGTCCTTTAATTGGGAAAACTCCCTTTTACGCCCCTTTGCGGGGGTGTAGCTGAAAAAGGAGGTGTGACAGCTCTGGTGACTCTGCTGGGGACCGGACCCAAAACCTCTGGTTCAGGGTTCAAAATTCGAGCTTAGATAAATTGTTATATTTGGCTTTATCTAATTTTGCTACATGTTTGGGCCTAATGTGCTAAATGCTGCTTTTACCGCTTTGATATTATCTGAACTGTGTATAAACTGTGCCGAAACCCTTTTCTTCTTACCTCTGGGGAGGAGCTTGCTGGCCGAGACTCCCTATTCTGTTAGTGTCAATACCTGAAATAAGAAAGAGGCCGGACAAGTTACTAAGCCGGATGGCCTTTTGGTTCCCGGTACGTAGCCCCCTCCTCGACTCGAGTTGTCCGCTCGGGTACACAGTCTAGAACAAATACCCAGGTTATGAACCTAGAATAACTCAACTTCATGTTGGATCCCTAGTAGGAACGTTTGTTTGCATCACGTGCATTTGACTTTGGAGGATCAACACAGGGGTTGGGTCTGTCTAGGACAGGTGTACCAAAAAAATAAAAATGATCATCCTAATGCATCTTACTTGCTTTTACTTGTGCATTTATTTGCTTCGAACTTGCATGCTGACCGACTTTTTAAGGAAAGTGAAATAGCAATATGAGGGTTAAGGAGAGTTAATCGCCTGTTTTTAAAAATAAAAAATAATATATATATATATATATATATATATAGTTTTATTTGCCAATGATAAAAGTCTGTTTTTCAAAAAGAGTTTGTTTTATCGGCCCGAACTACGCCGGTTTGATTCTCACAGGGTGCGGGATACGCAGGCAACCCTCATCGGGTCAAACCTCCCCTTTTACAAAAATAGCCAAAAAATGTCAAATGTTAATTGTCAACATAAATAAGTCAGGTGATGCCGTTTTTGGCAAGAATAACTGAATGTTCCCGAAAGGGACGCCGGAAGGCTGACTCTGCATAAACAACCACTTTTAGTCATTTTTTGATTTTTGACCGGTTGACTCACCCAGCTTTAAAATCTTCGTTCCCGTAGTGATGAAAAGCCGTGTGCAGAACCGGATCTTCCTTTTAATCTGTGAAAATATAAAAAAAAATATAGTCAATTTGTTGAGTCAAATAAATTTTATTTCTTAATCACCTTAATAAATGTGCAGGATGAACACGATGCAAAATGAACCTTTTTCAATAATGACTAAAATCCCTTTCAAGTTGCGGCTATGGTGGGATGATCTAGGTGGTGAAGGGCAAGATGAGGTCAAGAAATATCTAAAAGGTCTTACGGGTTTGTTGGAAATCCAGCCTCGGGGGATGTCATAAGAGCTTTGGTCACCTGCTGGGACCCGGCGTACAATGTCTTCCACTTCTTCGATTTCGAACTTACTCCGACTTTGGAGGAAATAGTCGGGTACATCGGAAATGCTGAAGTTCCATTGAGGCAAAAATACCTGGTTGCTCCAAGAGCTATCACTGTGCATCGGTTTTTAGATTCGTTAAAGATACCTAGGATGGTCCATAACTCATATTTGGCCGCAGGTTTTTGTAATCAGCGCTTCATATACGACAGATACGGTCATGTCGGAGGATTCAACAACCCGGGTAACAAGTTATGCAGCAAAAGTAACCGTCAGAAATGGGACGAACATAGACGAGTGGCGTTTATGATAACCTTTTTGGGCCTTTTGGTATTTCCAAGGAAAGACGGAAATATTGATCTGAAAATAGCCGGGGTCATCAGTACCTTGCTCACTCAAGATAAAAACTCTCTTGCGCCTATGATAGTATCTGATATCTTCCGAGCTCTCATAGCCTGCAAAGCCAGAGGGAACTTTTTCGAGGGGTGTAACTTGTTGTTACAAATATGGATGACTGAGCATCTCTGCCACCGTTCCTAGCTTTTGAGTTATGGTTCTTCGAAGAAAACTTGCATAGAAGAGTTCTACACAAGAATCAAGGGGGTCAGTCTACCCGAGGGAGTTACGACGTGGACATCATTCTTTCGAACCCTCACCGCCAGCCAAATACTGTGGACACTAGGGTGGTTGCCTGTGGATGAAATCATATATATACTAGCCACTGGGCCCCATTTCCTTTTGATGGGACTCCGGAGTATTCAGCCCTATGCCCCGTATTGAGTCTTGAGACAGTTGGGGAGATGCCAAATAGTTCCGAGAGATGAAGATCTTAGTGGCCAAGTAGTCGAGATCGGGCCCAACGGACAATTTTCTGAAGCAGCAATCCGACAAATTTGGAGCGAGTGTCAATACTTAACGGACAATACATGTGTACGTGATCGGTCCAAAGGTGAAGTTTCGCCGGAATACCTTGCTTGGTTTAGGAAAGAAATCAAGTTTGGGAGACCGGCCAAAAGGCCTCATCTCCAGGAGTTCGTCCAGGCGTCGCAAGAACAGTGGGATTGGTTGGCAAAAGAAGAGAGTTACAGGGCAGAAATAGGCCAGCTAAAGCAACAGATTAAAAACCTGGGATTTGAAAATAGTCTGCAAGTTGATGCCGATCAGGGAGAAAAGAACAAATTGGCCCAAGAAAATGAGGCGCTGAAAGCCCAAATCCGACAAATGAGGATAGATGCCGACAACCAACAAAGGAGTCGATCGGATGAGCGATTAATAAAAGGGTTGAAAAAAGAAATCAGTGAGTGCCGGAATGACTTGAAGCAATCGGAGGGTACCATAGCACAACTCCAGGCGCAATGGGCAAGAAGAACCGAAGAGCGCACACGGTACTTATAGCAGGCGAGGAAGGATTATGAAAAGATCATTGCCGGTCTAAAAAGAAAGGTAATCACCCTAGAGAGCAAGGCGGCTAAACAAGCCAAGGCTTTTGAAACCGAGAGTAAACACTGCTATAATCTGATGGCTTCAATGAAAGATGAAATGCAGCAGTTACGGAAACAACATCTGCATGATTCTCCGGTTTTGAAGGCTAGAGGGGATCATATAGAACGCCTACTCCTAGGAAAGGACCGAACCAGGAGCAAGATTCTGACTATTGCTTGTGCTATTACCCGAAAATGTCGGGAATGTGAAAACATGACCCGTACTACCTTCTTCTCGGTGGTGATGATATTTGTGAAGCAAATCATGTATGAATTGGAACAGCTGGAAAAGAACCTCACCCCTAAACCCGCGGCAAGGCCGAATGATGCCCCGCGGGCAGCCAAATTTAAAACTTTAATGTGTTCATAGTTTGAATCTGCATTTTTCTTTCTTTCCTAGAGTCTGTTTTCTGTTAGAGTCTGTCTTTCTTTCACGTCAGAGTCTGTCAGTAGTTATCAAGTTCGTACTTGGTTTGGTTTCGAGTCTGTTATTTTCCTTTCCAAAAAAACATCGGGTTTGTAATAGAATGTTTATTAATGAAAAATCAAAGTTATTATCTTTGCTTTTCGCACTTATAGGGCAGAACTATGCCCGGTCTGATTCATGCGGGGACATGATACGTAGGCAATCTCTATAGGATTCGACCACCACTAAAAAAGAGGAAAAAAAAGGGAAAATGAAAAATGAGTAAAGAAGGATAAAATAAAGGAAGCTTAAAAAAGGGGCCCAATTATGAGAGGCCGGAATGACGCATGCAACCGAAGCAAATGCATGATAGAAATGGTTAATTGCCTAGATGCATTGCATCCCAACGTGTAATTGCGTATGTGTTAAACTCTGAAAATTAACAAGTTTGTTGATCTCCAGAGAATTCAAGTAGTTAGTTTATTTAGAGGATACTGGCACATTACCATTACCAAACCAGATCGAAGGGACCAATACCGGAAATCATGTATATTCCAGATGTCGACACTAGTGTTGAAGTAGAAGAGTTGGACATCTACAAAATGAAAGAGGAAATGCTCAAGCTCAAGCAACAGATGGCCGAAATGTACCAGGCCTGGTCCAAAGGGTAATCACCGCCGGCTTACCTTGCCAACCCGGCTCTTACCCTACCATTAGCTCAGTCTCAGGATCCTCCCGCCACCGATCCAGGTTTTCCCATTTATCAGCACTACCATGGCACTACTTCTCATACGCCACAAGCTCCACCACCAAAATCAGTCTCATACCCTCCTCCGCCAATCATCCCTGTCTTTGTGACATCTCCACCAACTGCACTCCATAAATCCCCGAGTGAACCTTTGTTTCAAACACATGACAACCAGTATTATCCCCCGGAGCTTACCTTCAAAGCGCCTGGAGCTTACCCACATGATCCACATTCTGACCTACCGGAGAAAGAAGAAAAATCGGCCAGAAATCTTGAACAGGAAGAGATGTTCAGAAAAATGAAAAGCATAGAGCAATCCTTCAGGGATATGAGAGGGCTAGGAGGTCAGGTAAGCATGGCTTACAAAGATCTGTGTTTATTACCGAATGTACAACTACCGGCAGGGTTCAAAATGCCCAAGTTCGACTTGTACAACGGACACGACGATCTGGTGGCTCATCTGAGAGGTTTTTGTAGAAAGATGAGGGGAGCGGGCGGAAGAGATGAATTACTGATGGCGTATTTCAGCCAAAGTTTGAGTGGATCGGCGCTAGAATGGTACACCAGGCAAGATCATAACAGGTGGTACACATGGGACGATTTGGCCCAAGCATTCGCTTGTCACTTTCAATATAATCTTGAGATCATTCCGGACTGACTGTCCCTGACCAAACTGGAAAAGAAGCACAGTGAAAGCTTTAGAGAGTATGGTTTCAGGTATAGGGAGCAAGCAGCAAGGGTAGATCCCCCAATGAAAGAGAGTGAGATGGTTGATTACTTTTTGCAGGCTCTGGAGCCGACTTACTTTGGTCATTTGGTGTCCGCAATTGGCAAATCTTTTAATGAGGTTGTGAAAATGGGAGGCATGGTCGAGGAGGGGCTTAAGCCCAACAAAATCATGAGTTATTCAGCTATCAAGGCAACAACTCAGGCCATCCAAAGTGGCACTGGGGGTGTACTTGGGAAGAAGAGGAAAGAAGATGTCACGACTGTTGAGTTTGGAGCCTGGTTCGGATCCAGAGGCCCGTCACCCTACTATAGCCAACCACGACCCTACCACCAAAATTATCCCCATACTCTATATAGCCCTCCACAACATCATTACCCACCGCCAGATCCCCATTTTTCCATCCATCATACACAAACCTATACCCAAAATCCAGCACATGCTCTATGGCGTACGCCGGCTCCACAAAATCCATACCTAGCTCCACAAAACACATATCCACCCCCAAAGGCCTACAGAAATCCCCCCGGGACAGGTTTTTGACCAAACCCATCCCTCAAGAATGAGAGGTTACAGAAGCAAAAGACTTTCACTCCACTGGGGGAATCATATACTAGTCTTTTCCACAGATTGAGGCAGTTGGGCATGTTAAGTCCAATTGAGCCCAAAATGCCAAATCCTCCTCCTAGAAATCTCGACCATTCGGTGAGTTGTGAGTACTGTTCAGATGCCCCAGGGCATGATACAGAGAAATGTTGGAAGCTGAAAACAGCTGTGCAAGAATTTATCGATACTCATCGGATCGAGGTTCAAGCACCAGAAACACCAAATATTAATCAGAATCCACTGCTAGCTCACCATGAGACACACATGATTGAGTTGATACACAAAGAGGGGGAGCCCAGGAAGCCCTCACAGACGGTAATGATGATCCGTTCCAGCGAAACCAGCTCAAAAGAAAAAGCACCCAGTGGGAAGTTCGTGGTCTAGTTGAGAGGGGTAGATGATAAGCCAGCTGTGGTAGCCGAGAGAGGGTCGTCAAGCATTGTTGCAGTGAAACCATAGAAAGCTAAAGTGGTGGTGTCAGGGGTTGCAAGTAAACCTGTTGTGGTTGTGAAGGGTGCTCGCACAGAGCCTGTCATTATAAAACCGGTAACTCAGCTTCCAGTAATCAACAGCAAAGCTGTTCCTTGGAATTATGAACGAGCAACGGTGATATATAAAGGGAAAGAAGTCAAAGGAGAAGTGTGTGAAGCCCAAGGTCTAACTCGGTTGGGGAGGTGTTTTGCTCCCGCAGAGTTAAGAAGGGCCAATCCACTAGCAACAAAGAATCCAGTTACCGAGGAAAAGGCGGAAGAATTTTTAAAGAAAATAAAGGCGTAAGATTACTCCATTGTGGAGCAGTTGAGGAAGACCCCGGCACAGATCTCATTGTTATCCTTGTTGATCCATTCAGATGAGCATCACCAGGTATTGATGAAAATTCTGAACGAAGCCCACGTTCCGGATAAGATCTCTGTGAACCATCTGGAGAAAATAGCAAACAAGATTTTTGAGGTTAACAGGGTCACTTTTTCATACGATGAGTTGCCCGTGGAAGGTACAGAACATAATAGGGCCCTCTATTTGACTGTGAAGTGTGAAGACTCGGTAGTCAATCGAGTACTGATTGATAATGGCTCCAGTGCCAATATCTGTCCGTTGAACACCTTGAACAAACTGAAGGTCGATGGTAACAGAATTCACAAGAACAACATCTATGTTCGAGGGTTTGATGGTGGTGGTACAGACACAATGGGTGACATCATGCTTGAACTAACAATTGGTCCGGTCGAGTTCACCATGGAGTTTCAAGTGTTGGACGTGGCAGTGTCATATAATCTTCTGTTGGGGAGACCCTGGATCCACGCCGCCAAAGCAGTGCCTTCTACATTATATCAGATGGTCAAATTCGAATGGGATAGGCAAGAGATTGTAGTACATGGGGAAGACAATACAAGCGCCGCGATTGATGCCATTGTACCCTTCATAGAGACTGAGAATGACAAAGGGTCGTGGGTCTACCAGGTTTTCGATACGGTTTTAGTGGACAAAGTTCCCGAGGGTGAAAGTATCCCACTTCCCAAAATAGCAGCTGCAACTGTCATGGTAGCCTCCGAGATGTTGAAAAACGGGTTTATGCCAGGTAAAGGTTTAGGGGCTGATCTTCAAGGTATTGTTCAGCCGGTTTCTTTGCCCAAAAATCTGGATACCTTTGGTTTGGGGTTCAAGCCTACAGTGGCGGATGTGAGACGGGCCCGCAAATTGAAGAAAAGAGTCTGGGTCCTTCCCAAGCCAGTCTCGCGCTTGTCCAGATCTTTTGTTAGGCCAAGCATCAAAAAGAAATTGCTATCCAAAGTTACAGGGCCTTGGATTGGTGCAGATGGAGACTTAAATGAAGGCTTTGAAAGATTATTCACCGAAATCAACATGGTAGAAGCTGGGGAGGGGTCCAGCAAGGCGGATGTGCAGTTTGTGGGGCCAAAGGCAAGAATCAACAATTGGATGGCTACTCCTTTTTCCATTCGGAGGGAGTCTTGGTAGTTAGCTTTGATTTTCCTTCCTGTTGTCTGGATTATTCCAGGGTTGTTGTCCAGATTTATTTTATTTTGTTGTATTCATCAAAGTGTGAAACCTTGTTATCCCGTAATTCAATAAAATAAAAAAAAGTTTCTTCTTCATTCCTTATTTTATTTTAATTTTGTTTTCTTCTTTTCTTTTTCTGTACAGTTCTCTTTATAGTGGTCTTAATGACATGACGTGCATAAGGAATTCTCAGCCCAGTCTTAAAAATCAATCTGATTCTGAAATGATAGTTCAAGAAGTAGATTGCGATTACGAATCAGAATATGATGATGAGGATGAAGTGTTCGAAGAAGTTAGTAAGGAGTTAATTTACTTCGAAGAAAAACCCAAACCCAATTTGAATGACACAGAAGCCGTCAATTTAGGGGACACAGACAACGTCCGAGAGACTAAAATAAGTGTCCACCTCAAGCCAAAAATCTGGGAGGAGTTAATCAAAACACTCATTGAGTACAAAGATGTTTTGCGTGGTCATATGACGACATGCCAGGGTTAAGCACTAATTTAGTGATCCACAAATTGCCCACTGATCCAGCATTACCTCCCGTCAAGCAAAAGTTGAGGAAATTCAAAACTAATATGAGTGTGAAGATTAAAGAAGAGGTTACCAAACAGTTGGATGCAAAGGTTATCCGGGTCACCCGATATCCTGTTTGGTTGGCTAATGTTGTGCCTATGCCGAAGAAGGATGGCAAGATCAGAGTATACGTCGATTACCGCAATCTCAATAAACCAAGTCCGAAGGATAACTTCCCACTACCCAACATCCACATTTTGATCGATAATTGTGCCAAGCGTGAGATCGGATCTTTTGTGGATTGTTATGCCGGGTATCATCAGATTCTAATGGATGAAGAGGATGCAGAGAAGGCGGCATTCATCACACCCTGGGGAACTTATTGCTACCGGGTAATGCCATTTGGTTTAAAGAATGCTAGGGCAACTTATATGAGGGCAATGACTACAGTGTTTCATGATACGATACACAAGGAGATTGAGATATATGTAGATGATGTGATCATAAAATCAAAGCATCAGGCCGACCACGTCAGAGATTTGAGGAAATTATTCCAGAGGCTTCGTAAGTACAACCTCAAGCTCAACCCCGCCAAGTGTGCATTCGGTGTTCCATCTTGAAAACTGTTGGGATTCATAGTCAGTCGGCGAGGCATCGAGTTGGACCCATCAAAGATCAAAGCCATACAAGATTTGCCCCCTCTGAGGAACAAGACGGAAGTGATGAGTCTGTTAGGAAGGCTGAACTACATCAACAGGTTTATTGCTCAGCTCACGACAACTTGTGAGCCTATTTTCAAGTTGTTGAGGAAGGACGCTGCGATCAAGTGGACTGATGAGTGTCAAGAAGCGTTCGACAAGATAAAGGGTTACTTGACAAACCCACCTGTGCTGGTTCCGCCAGAACCAGGGAGACCTTTGATTCTTTACTTGACAGTCTTGGAAAATTCATTTGGATGTGTACTGGGGCAGCATGATGTCACAGGCAGGAAGGAGCAGGCCATCTATTATCTTAGCAAGAAGTTCACAGCTTATGAGGTTAAGTACACTCACCTGGAAAGGACATGTTGCGCCTTAACTTGGGTGGCATAAAAGGTGAAACATTATTTGTCATCCTACACTACCTACCTTATTTCACGCTTGGATCCATTGAAGTATATCTTCCAAAAGCCTATGCCGACAGGCAGACTTGCAAAATGGCAGATTTTGCTCACAGAGTTTGACATAATCTATGTGACTCGGACTGCGATGAAAGCTTAGGCATTGGCCGATTATTTGGCCGAGAACCCGGTCGATGAAGAGTATGAGCCACTAAGGACTTATTTTCCTGATGAAGAGGTGATGCACATTGATGAACTAGAACAGGCTGAAAAACCATGCTGGAGACTTTTCTTTGATGGGGCTGCTAACATGAAAGGAGTCGGAATATAAGCCATGCTTATTTCTTAAACTGGGCATCACTATCCTGTTACGGCTCAACTTCGTTTTTATTGTACCAACAATATGGCTGAGTACGAAACATGCATTTTGGGTTTAAGATTAGCTGCAGACATGGATGTCCAGGACGTCTTGGTCTTGGGAGACTCGGACCTCCTGGTGCATCAGATTCAGGGTGAATGGGAAACAAGGGATTTGAAGCTCATACCATATCGACAATGCTTGCTTGATCTGAGTAAACGATTTCGATCAGTGGAGTTCAGACACATCCCAAGAGTTCATAATGAGGTCGCCGATGCTTTGGCCACTTTAGCATCGATGTTGCACCATCTGGACAAAGCTTATATCGATCCTTTGCATATTCAAATTCGAGATCAGCATGCTTATTGTAACATGATTGAAGAAGAACTGGATGGCGAACCATGGTTTCACGATATCAAGGAATACATCAGAATGGGGATATACCTAGTGCAAGCCACGGGGGATCAAAAGAGAACAATTCGATGGTTGGCAAGTGGATTTTTCTTGAGTGGAGGAGTTCTGTATAAAAGAACACCAGACCTGGGACTGTTAAGATGCATAGACGCTATACAGGCTATGACTGTCATGTCCGAAGTACATTCAGGAGTCTGCGGACCACATATGAGCGGATATGTGTTGGTAAAGAAAATTCTCCGAGCAGGTTATTATTAGCTCACATTGGAGTGAGATTGTATCAGTTTTGTGTGCAAATGTCATTAGTGCCAGATACACGGAGATCTAATTCATTATCCACATCAGAATTGCATACAATGTCAGCATCATGGCCATTTGTTGCCTGGGGCATGGATGTCATTGGACCTATTGAGCCGGCAGCTACCAACGGTCATAGGTTCATTCTGGTGACCATCGATTATTTCACTAAGTGGGTTGAAGCTAAGACTTTCAAGTCGGTAACCAAGAAGGCAGTGGTAGATTTTGTTCACTCCCATATCATCTGTAGATTCGGAATCCCAAAGGTGATCATTACGGATAATGGTGCTAATCTTAACAGCAATTTGATGAAAGAGGTATGTCAATAGTTTAAGATTACACACCGCAATTCCACCCCATATCGTCCTAAGGCAAATGAAGCCGTTGAGGCAGCCAACAAAAACATAAAGAAGATACTTCGGAAGATGGTAGAAGGTTCAAGGCAATGTCATGAAAAATTACCATTTGCATTGTTGGGTTATCGCACTACTGTCCGAACTTCAGTAGGGGCAACTCCTTATTTGTTGGTATATGGAACTGAAGCAGTAATACCGGCGGAAGTTGAAATTTCATCCCTTCAGATTATCGCTGAGGCTGGGATTGATGACGATGAATGGGTCAAAGCCCGATTGGAGCAGTTGAACTTGATTAATGAAAATGGATTAGCAGCAGTATGCCATGGCCAGTTGTATCAGAAGAGGACGGAAAGAGCATATAATAAGAAGGTGTGTCCCAGGAAATTTGAAGTAGGACAGCAGGTGCTGAAACGAATCTTGCCACATCAGGCCGAAGCAAAGGGCAAGTTCGCCCTGAATTGGCAAGGGCCATTCATTATAACCAGAGTGTTGTCCAATGGCGCTTTATGTTTAACAGATATTGAAGGGAAATGCGTCGACATGGCTATCAATTCTGACGCAGTTAAGAGATATTATGTATGATTTCTTTTGATTGTAATTGTTGTTTGTTTGCACTTGGCATGGTTTCGGAGAATGAAATGACGGAGGCAATTTGTTCTTCCATCCAAACACTTCAACCTTTGCTTCCCCTTTTGAGCCTTATTTATTCTTTCATACCCCTCTTTTGGAATTAGTAATGAAAATGAAAGAAAAAGAGAAGAGAAAGATAATGATAATAAAGACAAAAGAAAAGTCACAAGAAAAACAAAGGAATTGGGAACTACGTTTGACCTGATTCCTCAAAGAAGGATACGTAGGCGCCTCACGACTCGGTCATAGTGTAACAAAAAATAAAAATCCCCAAGCAAGAAAAATTAGGGCGGAAGTTTGTGTTTGTAATTTTGGAAAGAAAGTTTGATTCCAAGAGTTGTACTGTTTTACCCATCAAAATTATTTTGAACTCTTGATACCCCTTTTCTTTAGCCATACACGAAAACCCATATTGATGTCCAAAAAGACCTCCCGATCAGTATCCGAGAAGTGCCAAGTGATGCAAACAGAAGTCGGGGATAACACCCCGATCCCCAGCAGAGAAGAGGATCATGAACTGGAAATGAATTGATAGCCGAAAAGAATCCCTAGCAGAGAGAGTCATATCGGCACCACTCCAATCCCCAGCTGAAAAATAAAATAAAATGAGAGAGTCTTATCAGTGAAAACCTTCATAGGCACCATAAGGCGACGGAAGATGAGAGAAATAAAATGAGAGAGTCTTATCGGTGAAAACCTTCACAGGCATCATAAGACGATAGGAGTTGAGAGAAACGAGAGAGTCTTATTAGTGAAAACCTCTCGAAGGGCACTATGAGGCGACAAGACAAGATTGGCGGAAAGGATCCGCATTTGGCAAAGAGCTGAGTGTTTGTTTATCCCCAGCGAGATGAGGCCGTCCGAAAGAGTGATTGATACAAATAGACTGGGTTGATTAATCCGGAATGCACAACATGATCATTGGGATCGGTTATATCATTCAGATAAGTTCTTTTCTTTCCTTTTCCCCAGTATTTGTTCAGAAAGATTTCCTCTTTTTCTATCTTTTGAAATCATCACTTTTTCATTTCTTGGTCTAAAGACTTTATCCCCCCAGCAGTTTGTTTTTGAAAAGGATTTTCAGAGCTTACTACCAGTTGCCAAAGCGGTGCAAAGCAAAATGCGAATAAGACAAGCCAAAGATAAGGCGACACAGCAAAAGAAGTTTGTTGCAAGACCAAATGATGAAGGGGTCTAGATTCCGAGAGGACCGAATTTCCAGGGGAAGTGTGAGAAAAATAGAAAAAACAATGGTTGAAAGGTTATGGATTGAATTCCAAGAGGATCCCCAGCAAATTTGCGAGATGCAGGAACAACTCCGACAGATTATCGACCAAGTTCCGCGATGATTGGACAACATAGAGCGGGGAAGGAAGAGAAAAGAAAAACCATCCCCTGCAGGAATATCATTCCCAGCAAATAATATCATCCCCGACAAGTTTTGTAATAAAACGCAAAGCGGGGAAAGGAAAAGGGAAAACCATCCCCAGCAGAAGTGTCACAACCACTCACCACGTTTTAAAATAACAAATTTTTCTTTGATTTGAAACAGGGAAGGGAAATATTATTGACAGCAGGAAGACATGGCCGCAAAGAAGATTATCAAACTGGGGCAGAAAATTTTCTCTCATGGCGAAAATTTTCTTGAAATTAGATACCCACTTGGGGAAGATGGAAGATAACACAAGTTTTGAAGGAAGTGGAATCCCCAGCAGTATACGGGAGAAGGCAATACAAATTTTAAAGAAAGCAATCTTGGAAGAAGCAAGATAACCCGAGTTTTAAGGGTAGTGGTCTTTGAATCAGTGTCATCCCCACCATTGTTAAAAGGAGGAAAGTAACTAGTATTAAAGAAGGAAGATAATTCCCCAGTAGTGTTATCCCCGGCAGGTTTCAGAGAAGTGAAAACACCAGTTTGAGGGAAGTAGTTCCAATGAAAAAAGGCACCAGCTTTAAAAGAATTAGTATGTGAAGAAGGAAAATAACATAGTTGTGAGTAAAACACCGGGGTTATCCCCCAGCAGTTTTCGGAGGAATAAGACACCAGTTTTGAGAGAAGCAGTTGAAAGAAGATGATTCATGTTAGAAGGAAAATGGTTCGGGAGGCAGGAAGGAACAACATCAATAAAACACATTTTTAAGAAGTAGTTGAAGTCAGGAGCCCGCCTGGAGAATGGAGGTGTTATATTTTGAAGAAGTAGTTGAAGTCAGGAGCCCGCCTGGAGAATGGAGGTGTTATATTTTGAAGAAGTAGTTGAAGTCAGGAGCCCGCCTGGAGAATGGAGGTGTTATATTTTGAAGAAGTAGTTGAAGTCAGGAGCCCGCCTGGAGAATGGAGGTGTTATATTTTGAAGAAGTAGTTGAAGTCAGGAGCCCGCCTGGAGAATGGAGGTGTTATATTTTGAAGAAGTAGTTGAAGTCAGGAGCCCGCCTGGAGAATGGAGGTGTTATATTTTGAAGAAGTAGTTGAAGTCAGGAGCCCGCCTGGAGAATGGAGGTGTTATATTTTGAAGAAGTAGTTGAAGTCAGGAGCCCGCCTGGAGAATGGAGGTGTTATATTTTGAAGAAGTAGTTGAAGTCAGGAGCCCGCCTGGAGAATGGAGGTGTTATATTTTGAAGAAGTAGTTGAAGTCAGGAGCCCGCCTGGAGAATGGAGGTGTTATATTTTGAAGAAGTAGTTGAAGTCAGGAGCCCGCCTGGAGAATGGAGGTGTTATATTTTGAAGAAGTAGTTGAAGTCAGGAGCCCGCCTGGAGAATGGAGGTGTTATATTTTGAAGAAGTAGTTGAAGTCAGGAGCCCGCCTGGAGAATGGAGGTGTTATATTTTGAAGAAGTAGTTGAAGTCAGGAGCCCGCCTGGAGAATGGAGGTGTTATATTTTGAAGAAGTAGTTGAAGTCAGGAGCCCGCCTGGAGAATGGAGGTGTTATATTTTGAAGAAGTAGTTGAAGTCAGGAGCCCGCCTGGAGAATGGAGGTGTTATATTTTGAAGAAGTAGTTGAAGTCAGGAGCCCGCCTGGAGAATGGAGGTGTTATATTTTGAAGAAGTAGTTGAAGTCAGGAGCCCGCCTGGAGAATGGAGGTGTTATATTTTGAAGAAGTAGTTGAAGTCAGGAGCCCGCCTGGAGAATGGAGGTGTTATATTTTGAAGAAGTAGTTGAAGTCAGGAGCCCGCCTGGAGAATGGAGGTGTTATATTTTGAAGAAGTAGTTGAAGTCAGGAGCCCGCCTGGAGAATGGAACGGGCAAAAATCGCTCGTATCCGTTCACTTTATCTTTGCGCGAAAACATTTTGTGTTTTCGGACAAAGAGGGACAGCTGTGAGCACGTGATTTTTGCCCTATGAGAGCTACTCCCAAAAATTCAAAATAAAATGGTTTTTGTGTTGTTTGTAATTTATGTGTATTTTGTCTATTTTCTATTTTAAATGAGAAAAATGCAAAAAATATGTGTTGCATGTGCATTTAGGATTTAATTTTTGCAAATTAGGATTTAAATTTAGGATTTAATTAAGCAAGTTTGTTTTACAAAAATAAAAAAATCACAAAAAATATATGCTTTGCATTTTTAGCATTTAATGTCCGAATTGTGTAATTTTATCTTTATTTGATGTTTAATTTCATGTGGTAGCTATTGTTAGGAGTTAATGTTTTAGTTAATTGTCAATTCTATAATTTAATTAGGATTTTTAGGTGAAAAGGAATTAAAAGAAAAATGAAAGAAAAGAAGAAAAGAGTGAAATTTGGGCTAGTTTCAGGGCAAAAATCAGGCCCAAATCACCCATGGACCAGGTCCAGTCTGGCCTGGCCAGAGGCGTCTTAAAACGATGTCGTTTGGTCACTTTTAGTCAAGGCCGTTGGATTAAATCGATCCAATGGCTGAGATTCAATCTCCATAACCCGTCTCCGGCCCGACCCGCTTACCCCAAACCACACCCGCCCCAGCTAAGCCTAAGCGACCCCGTTTGGTTTAAGTGGCTTAATCCGGACCGTTGGTTCCCATCATCCAACAACCCAGATTAATCACCTGATTCCAATATATCAAAACACCCAAACCCCCTCTCACCCGCCTCATTTCCACCCCTTCGTGTCCAAGAACCAGAGACTAAACGACCCTTCACCAAACCCTAGCCGCCCTCGTACCCCATCGCCTGAAAGCCGGCGGCAACAACGCCGGTGACCACCAAAATAACACCCTAGAACCTCCTAACCACCCTCAACCTGAATCCCCACTTCGTTGTCCTTGAATCATCCCCGCCTTGTTCGAATTTTCGATCGAAGCTCAGGACCCAAAACCCTAGTTCATCTAATGAACCCCAAACCCACACCAGGGCACCCCCTGATCACCCTCGTCACGGATCTGTTAACCATTTGCCTCGAATCAACCCCCACCAAAATAACACCCTAGAACCTCCTAACCACCCTCAACCTGAATCCCCACTTCGTTGTCCTCGAATCATCCCCGCCTTGTTCGAATTTTCGATCGAAGCTCAGGACCCAAAACCCTAGTTCATCTAATGAACCCCAAACCCACACCAGGGCACCCCCTGATCACCCTCGTCACGGATCTGTTAACCATTTGCCTCGAATCAACCCCCAGCTTCCCGAATCTTCAATCGAAGATTCGAGCAGGAACTAGATCTACCCCAACCAGTCCCAAACTCATACCAGACATGTCCCTGACCTCCCTCGTCACCAAACCACCGTGGGTTTGGTTCGAATCAGACCAGAACCACTCGAACCCCAAATCAGACCCCTAAGAACCCTAGCAAACTAGAGGTTGAAATCCGTCCCAACTGAAGGAGGGTTTGGGGTCTAACCGACTTTAGTCGAAGTGTTCTCAGTTGAGAACACTCGATTAAGGTCAGTTCGACCTCAAAAAGTTCGAGTTTGAGTTCGATTCAGGGTTCTCCAGGTCCCGAGTTTTGGAGGTATTATCCATTTCCTATTTTGTCCCAGTTTGTGTTTGTTTATTCTGTTTATTTATTTAGTTTAGCTTTATTGGTTTTTCAATTTCTTTTGTCGATTGTTCTGTTCCTCTCCCTCAGACCTTTTTATTTGGTCGAATTTGTTTCTGTTCGTTGTTAATTATAGGTTGTGTAGTCGATTCGAATAAGTTCGTCGATTAGTTAAGTTTTATTATAAATCCCTGTTCTTGTCGATGCCGTTTGAATTGCCCGATTGTCTATTTCTGATTGATTGCTGTCAATTGTTGTAGGCAATTGTTTAATCAGTTATCATCGATTAAGTCAAGTTTTATTAGTAGTTTCGTTAAATGATTTAAGGTCGAATGTTGTGTGTGCTTGATCTGTGGACATTTAGCTTCAGGGCATTGTCAATAGGCTGACAATGAACCTGCATTCATGTTCATTTTTTATTCAATTTTCAGTTTCAGCTTTAAGGATTATGTTGAGTTCTATGTTGTGTTAAGTCTGGTTTTGATTTAATTTCAGTTCATTTGTTTCAATTGAATTTTAACCTCAGTCATTCAGTTATCAGAAGTAAGTTGGTTATAGCTGTTAATCAGAATTAGTTTTAGATAATTGTTAGCTTGAACAGATTTTAGAGTTAAAAGTTTAAATACAGATGAATAATTGTATTAGAGGCAGTAATATTAAGGGGTTTCAGGGGTAATTTGGGAATTGAAAACAGAAAGAAATGGGTAGTTTAAGTGTTCTGTCCACTAAGTATTAAAATACCATTAAACTAATACAATTGTTTAGTGCTAATGGGGAACAAGACATAATGGTGGGGGAAAAGGTTTAAAGAAAATGGATTAAGAAATAGGTGCCCATACCTATTTGAATTTAAATAAAGAAAAGACAAGTGTAGTGGGGGACAAAACACTTGATAATGGGCTATAAGGGAAGATGATGGGCAGAAAATCTGATAAGGTAAGGGGGGGCAGGGTCAGTGCTTGGATATAAATAGAGTCATTTATAGACAGAAGGGGGCAAAGTTTTTGACAGAGGATAGAGGCTAAAAATCTGGAGAGGGTAGGTTTTACAGAATACAGTTTTTTTTACACAGCTAAAGGGTGAGATTTTGGGAGAGGATAAAAAAGGATTTCTGAAAATTTGGAGGGAAATCTGAAGAGAGGAAAAAGTAATCTGAGAGGAACATTTTGAGTTTTGAATTAGTTCTAAGGGAGAGTTTAAAGATATTGTTCCATTGAGTTCTAGGCAGAATATAGATTCCAAGAACTGGTTCTTGCTCCTTTGATTGTTGAATCTATTCGACAGTCCATTGATTCTGCTTCTGACCTTATCCGAGCTCAGTTTGGTCAATTACTGGGTGTTTGGTTTGCTGTTGGTATTTGCTGGGAATTTTTTGTTTCAACTGGTTTTCCTGAGTCGATACTAGATATTGGTTACTGGTGCTGTTCTGCTGTATTGTTTTGCTACTGTTGCTGCTGATCCTTTTTTTCTTCTTCTTGTATTCCAATACCAGGTACACTACTCTGAACTACATTGATGTAAGCTCGTTGAAGTTTGAAAAGAAATGTTCGAACATATTTATTGATCAACTGAGGACTGCCTGCATTTTAATTGATGTTAGTTTAAATGGTTTCCTGTTACATAGATAGTAGTTATGTGTATAATCAAAACTGTTTTTTAAGATAGGTTATTTGTTAAGCATTGTATAACATTGAAAAATGTTAAATTGAATCCTTAGAATGGCATGAAGTGTAGTCAGTCCAACAGGTTTGTGAAAATGCGATCGTTAAATCAGTTTGGAGGAACTCGAATGTCATCAGTAATAGGCGGGTCTAGATTAAGGTCTGGTTAAAAGAGTAATGAACTTGTAATGAGATTCCAATTCACGAGCTGATCTAGTAATATTCACCCTACTCGCTAGTAATTTTATCATTCATCATGCTAGTGTATTAGGATGTCTTTGTTGAATAACAATTTCTGAATTCGATAGTAAGCAAAACCTAAAATGTCATTGGTAGATTAGTGTTGAAAACAGTTAAAAGTCAGGAAAAGAAAGGATCATTTACACTAAATCGGTTCATTAAAACCCTTAGTTCGTAATAGTTAATGAGTATGATAAATTTGTTTAGGAATTTTGGGAGTTCATGTCTGTCAAAAAAAAAAGTTATGTATTGTCGTTGAGGTGCGCCACCGTTAAGTTGTTGTTTCGAACAAACAAAAGCTGGGACATTGCACGCTTGTAATTAATTAGGACTTCTCCTTTTACTTTAGAGACAATAAAAATAGCAAATCATAGTTACTTTAGGTTTACCCTTTTAAATAAAAGTGAGACGAGCCTCGCCAAATAAAATGCACAAGTTGCGGGGGCCTCATCAAATGGATATCATGAATGCATAGAATTCGGGATGGGCCGTTTAGCAAGTTTCACGGCCTTCCCCAAAGTAATAACGCGTTAGTCACTGTTAGGCGCGTACTTTAAATAATATTACTTTCTTAAATTCGGGTGTACATTTATGTGACCCAAATCCAAATCTCCACGAAGTCGAAATGTGTCGCTAATCACGGGTGCATCGATTGTGACGTGGTTCGAGATGCATTTCCACGACGTTGCAAATTCCTTTTAAAAAATATGAGATGAGCCTCGACAAACAAAAATATACAAGTTGCGGGGCCCTCTATAAGTGTTTTTGTAAAATTTCTTAGACTTCGGGATGGGCTGTTTAACAAAAGTTCATGGCCTTCCCCAAAATGATAATCCGCCAGTCGCTTTAGGCGCGCCTTTAATAATTTACTTTCTTAAACTCGGGTGCATATTTATGTGACCCAAATCTAAATCTCAACGGAGTCGAAGTGTGTCAATAACCACGGGTACATTGATGTGACGTGGTTCGAGATACGTTTTCACAACGTTGCAATTCTCTGTTAAAATAATAATGATAATAATAAAAGCGGTCAAAAGTTAAAATTTGCACATAGGTTCATAATTGTATAAAAATCAGATAATTAAGCCAAATATAACAGTTGAGCGACCGTGCTAAAACCACGGAACGCGGGAATGCCTAACACCTTCTCCCGGGTTAACAGAATTCCTTACTCGGATTTCGGGTTCGCGGACTGTTAAATAGAGTCAATATTTTCCTCGATTCGGGATTCAACCGGTGACTTGGGACACCATAAATCTCCCAAGTGGCGACTCTGAATTAAATAATAAATTCCGTTTCGATTGTCCTTTAATTGGGAAAACTCCCTTTTACGCCCCTTTGCGGGGGTGTAGCTGAAAAAGGAGGTGTGACAATATAAATCACAGTTTGTCCAAAATTAATTCAAGCCAAGTTTAAGTCAATAAAGCGACCGTGCTAGAACCACGGGACTCGGGGAATGCCTTATACTTTCTCCCCGGTCAACAGAATTCTGTACCCGAACTTTGCTTTCGCGGACCGATTAAAATCGAGTCAAACCTTCCTTTGACTAGGGATCCAAATAAATGGTGACTTGGAACACCGAAAAAATCAATTCTAAGTGGCGACTCTGAACAATAAAGTAATTCCTATTCAAATTTTGTCACTTTAATTGGAAAAACTCTTTGGCCCATACACATATTATCATTATTTTGAGGGGTAGAAAAGGGATGTGACAGAAGATAGAGCATTTCTTGTCCATTATAACTCGAATTAACTATATTAGCGAAGTTGTTAATTCTAACTTATACAATCCTTTTTCTTTTGGAGTAAAATTCGTAAATGAAACCAAACGCCAAAAAGGTAGTATTTTTAAGAGTCCATTACTCAAATGGTCACTTAACTATCCCAAATTATCTTCTAAAATCACTTTACTTTCGTTTGTAACAACAAAGTCACTAAACTATGCCTATGGCACTCAGAAGGTCACTTAACTAGATTTTTCAAATTTTGGATTGCCAAATACCTATTTTACCCTCTAAATTATAAACGTTTATCTTCTTTATATGTTTATTTAAAATTTTTAATATTATAATTTTCCCTTTTTAATTTATATTATGGACTTACCTATAGAATAAATAAATACTATTTATAAATTAAAAAAATTAAAAATATTTAAGCATATATAATGCTGGGGAAAAATAATGAGCATAGTAAAAAAATTAATTAGAATAATTTATTAGTAATAATAATTTTAGTATTAACAACAAAAATTCAAAAATTTATTTACACAATTCAGAATGAAAGAAAATAAAGGTTATAAAATATATATTGCATGCACGTAATATAAAAATAGTTATTTAAGTAAAAATATTTTTATAATATACATTATATAGTCTTGAAAATTATGCTCAATTATATTATTATATTTCTATCAACTTTCCGACGACACAAAGTTATATCACCGGAAAGCAAGGGGACTATCTGTATATGGTAAAATATGCTATGTTAAGTCGTGCATGGAATATATATAACATAATTGAGCATAACTTTGAAGAATATATAATATATATTATTAAAATATTTTTATTCAAATAATTATTTTTATATTACGTGCATGAAATAATATTTTATAGTCTTTATTTTCTTTCATTCTGAATTGTGTAAATAAATTTTTGAATTTTTTTTGTTAATACTAAAATTATTATTACGAACAAATTATTCTAATTAATTTTTTTACTATGCTCATTATTTTGTTACTCCAGCATTAAAGATGCTTAAATACTTTTTATTTTTTAATTTGTAAATAATATTTATTTATTCTTTAGGTAAGTCCATAACATAAAATAAAAAGAGAAAATTATAATATTAAAAGGTTTAAAAAAAATAAAAGAAGATAAATATTTATAATTTAGAGGGTAAAATAGGTATTTGGTAATCCAAACTTTGGAAAATCTAGTTGAGTGACATTCTTAGTGCAATAGGCATAGTTCAGTGACTTTGTTGTTACAAACGAAAGTAAAATGACTTTAGAAAATAATTTGGGATAGTTGAGTGACCATTTGAATAATTGACTCTATTTCTTAAGTGAAACTACTACGGATTTCAATTTTCTCTCTTTCAAGAAATTATTGTTCCGTCGAGTTCTAATTAATGTGATAATATTTGATTGGGTAAAAAGTTTAATAAAAAAATAAATATTTTGAAAATTTTAATTATTGTGTGATCCTAAATCATTTATTAATGGTAAAATATAAAGTTTAAAATTAAATTATGTTTAAATATAAAAGTATGTTAATCTTTTTTATAAGGCGAAATGACTTCCTAGCCACTTAAACTTGCACCAATTTTTAAAATCAATACATAAACTTTTGGGTTTCCCATTTGAACACCTTTACTTGAGAAAATGACTACTAATAAATATCTTTGATCGTTGACTAAGCTTATGTGGCAATATTATAGCTGATGTGGTCAATTGTGTGTTAATCACGAGTATAAAACGCAAGAATACGATAAAATTTAATAAAAAATAAATAAAAAAAGATCCACCTCTATTTATTCCTTGCCGTACAATTACCCATACCCCTTCCTTTTCTTCACTGATGCCCCCCCTCCCTCCTCCATCTCTCTTCTTCCTCCTTTTCCCTCTCTTCATCCTTTATTCCATATTAAATCCATAACAAAAAATTTGATAAATCACACTCCAAAGCTCCATATCAAACCACTATATTTGTTTGTTCTTCAATTTTCACTATCAATCACACTCCAAAGCTCCGTATTAGAGAAAAGTCTATACCCATTATCATAAAAATAAACCAATCGGATCAAGGAAGATGGAGAAATCAGGTATGATTTTGTAGTATGAATGGATCAAAAGAAATTAAAAAGCAAATAGTGTTCGATGCTTTGTGATTTACTGAAATTATTTGCTGATTTATTGGGAAAAGTTGGGTCTGATTTCAATCATGGTAAAAGTTGTTCACCGCTTCATGATTTTTCTCTTTGATCTTTGGAGGTGGTGATTTTTGTCTTCTAGTTTTTGGTGATATTTTCCCTGTAATTTTTGGTGGTAAAAGGTTTTACAGATGGTTCATATTTTCTTGGTGAGAAGATGATAAACAATGAAAGTGAAAGATATTGGGTGGGATAGAAAAAAACAATCGTCGGAGCCATTGCCGATGATAAAATCTAAAGTTTTTCAAACTGATTACTAGTTCGGTAAGGTTTTTTCCCGCGGGTTCTGAGGGAGTGGAAGGGATATGTGTAGAGAAAATTAATTTGATAAAAAAAGAAAAGAAAAAATAGAAGAAACGGGATCTTGAACATCTAGGCGTGTCAACAAAATGTGAATGAATGGATGATGTGACTATACAAAATATTAAATTAAATCCATGTCAGCAGCAATTGAACAACACACACCATCACAAGTGTTTATTTGTAGCCATTTTCTCAAGTAAAGGTATGCAAATGAGAAATACAAGAGTTCATATATCGGCTTTACAAAGTGATGTAAGTTTAAGTGGTCAAGAAGTCATTTCGTCTTTTTAAAAAGATTAAATAGAAAAGTGTATCACCTAAAATGAGAGGCGAAGTTGTATAGATGCCAATGAAAACCTGATTAATTGGGGCTAGTGGTGGCAAAATGGATAAAATAATAGTTATTCACCCATACTATCTATTATATAGTGGTGGCAAAATGGATAAAATAATAGTTATGGCAAAATGGATAAAATAATAATTATTCACCCATACTATCTATTATATAGTGGTGGCAAAATGGATAAAATAATAGTTATTCACCCATATTATCCATTAAAAAATGGGTACGATAATGAACTTTTTTTAAAATGGATCAAATATGGATAAAATCCATATTATCTACTTAAAAATAAATAACCATTGAATTTACTTTTACATTTATAAAGACTCAAATTGGAGGTTTCTCAAGTACAGAAGACTAAAAATTCTCCCACCAGTGATATTATTCAAGAAGCTATTGATAATACGAATATCAATATTATCCACCGGTTAATCATTTTTTTCTGTATTAAATATGAGTCAGGTCGAATAACTATACATTTTTATAATACCTGTTTTCAATCCGCCCATATCTGACCCCTCGTCCATTTGCCACCCCTAATTGGGGTCCAAACTTTTTATTGAAGTGGGTGCCAATCTGAATATCGCAAATTGAATTCAAGAAATTGATGGAAATTTGAAAATTGTAAGGTTTGAGAGGACAAATGTCACAATGTCGATAGTTTGATTAGTAGTTTTTTTCAAAGGCACTTTCCATTTACATGTATATGACCTATGGCATTTTGCACTTTCTGCCTTGTAAATTGATATTATGATGCAACTTCTACTTCTGTATTTGCCATGTGACTTCCCAAAAGAGTGTCTTTTCAAGTACTTTGATTCTCTTGTAGTATTTGACTCTAAATTTGACCAAGTACCCACCTCATACAATAATAATATATCAGTCTAATAAGTAAAGTTTGAGGAGGTCTACGTAAATCTTATAAAGGCAGATATATTATTTTTAATAGATCCTCGGTTCAAGAAACACATAATCACAATATTTGTAACAAAGAAATATAGAAAGAGAAGTAGTAACAGTCAAAAATAATATAACTAAAGCAAAAAAATTAAAAAAAAAAATACAGTAACATTCAAATTGTAACGTTACAAGTTTGATTCTCAGTGAACTCCTGTTATATATATATATATATATATGTACGCGCACATTTTCTCTTTGAAATTAAATATACAACTCTTGCTACAAATAAATAATTAAATCAATGAACAAATAAATAAATACATTTAGTGATTACTGAAGAGATCTTGTCTAACTGGGTTGAGTAACCAACCAATGATATGTAAGTTGGGCCGATAACTCTAGTGGGCTTCTAATTCCTTCAATCCAACATGGTGCAAAAATGAAAGTAAAAAAGGAATTTTTACATTCCTATGCCATATAGGAAATTATATTACTCTCAATGTTTAAGGTTTAATATAATTATATTTAGTATACCTAATTATCAATTTTATACCATAATATATTTTAACGGTATATTAATTGTACCGTATATTCCTCCTAAATTATTGGTACCGTATATTCCTCCAAATCCTCCTACCCCCATGTTTCTCTCTCCCAAATTTCCCAAGTAAAAAAAAGGAATTTTTACCTTTAAAATACACGATCTAACCAGTTTTCGAATTGGTCATTCAAAAATAGCCAATATTTTCTAAGTCATTGAAAAATAGCCACTATTTTGTTGCAATAGAGACCGGTCCAGCATAATATACTGGACTGGAGTTCAGTGCACCTGTGTATGAACTTCCAGCATATTATACTGGACCAGTATACTTTGCTAGCTCCAGTATAATATACTGGAGACTGGAGTACCGGTGCTCCAAACTCCAGTATATTATGCTGGAGTATTTTTTCGGATTTTGAACAGTATTTTTGTTCAGATTTATCTTTACATGAAAAGTGGCTATATTTCGATTGCTTTTGAAACTGTCGCTATTTTTGAATGACCACTTGTAAATCTGACTATTTTTTAATTTCTCCCTATCTCCTATAGCAAAGGTTGATACCTTATTTATTTTAAATAAATACCCTTTTAAAAAATTATATTCCATAGCTACCTTTTGATTTTTATAGCCAAATATCTATTTATGGTCACATCCTACTCTTAAGCCATAAAATATGCCTTGTATTATTTTTCTGTCTCATTCTTTCAGATTTTTCTCCACCCCTCTATCTCAACTCCGGTCTTTCTCCATGAATACGACCACAATTCTCCCAAATACAGATCGAAACGGGTAGCTTTGACTCTCAATCTCAAATTAATATTACCAAGTCTCCGCTACACAGAACGAAAGAGCCAACACTTCTTTTCCCAGGGTTTGTGAAAATTTCTCAGCTTGTGGATTGCTGAAACGTGCGATTTGTGGAGGAATCGACCGAATTCGTGAGCAGAAAATAATTCTGTAGTCTTCTACAATGTAAGAACAGGTCAAGTGAGTTGTGTGCAGTCTTCCGTGATGCACGTCTGGATCCATGAAATCTGGAGAAATCATGGTGGAAAAATGCGTGTTTGCTTAGTCTTTTATATGGTTGTTGTATCTCTATTTATCCAGTAGCACCATTCAAATTCAATGGTAAAGAATAGGTTTTTTGAAGCGCATGTGATGGTATTATGGTAACAGGAACAATGGCGTTTCGAGTCAGAATTGCGGCCCTCTTGACGAGATAGTATTAGGGTTGTTCTTGAACAAAGACGACGGAGTTTGGGGCTGAGCAACTTGAATTTTCTGTTAATATATTTCAATGTATCTCGCGTTGTATTTTCATGTATTTTATTGTATTCATTGTCTTTTTTTCCATTGTATTTCAATGTATCTCGCTGTATTCCATGTATTTCATTGTATTCACTGTCTCGTTGTATTCCATGAATGTATTCATATATTTTTTTTAATTAATATAATTTATGTATTTAGATGTATATATGTATTCAAATTGCTCTATTTTTGTTGTATTTATCGGCTGGAAAAAAACATTCAATATATTTTCTCTGAAGGTTGCTATGTTTTTGGGGTGTTTTTCGATGGAGAATCTTTTTTATAACTGGAAATACAAATTTTGTGTATTATAATTGAGTTTGTTGAGTTATATTAGGAGTCTATTATGTTAATTGATTCACTTTCAGTTTAAAAACAGCGGAATAGATCATGAATTGCACTATTTACGTTACTGTATTCACAAATACATATCGTGAATACAGTCGAATACAATAATCTGTCTAGTTGTAATCCCCTGTTTCATGCCGTGAATATAGTCGAATACAAAAATCTATCTAGTTGTAATTCTCTGTTTCACGCCTAGAACTACTATTGTATTCATGAATACAATAGCTTAAATACATCGAATACACTCTAAAAACCCCTGAAAACATAGTTATAGGAAGTAATATAGTAAGCGGTAGCTACAACTAGCTAATAACCACTAAAACATAATGGTTTCCGAAAGTTTCTCTAAAAAAGGGAGCATTTGCATCTATACCCGTTTTTTGGGTCACGTTTTAACTTATACCCGTTTTGCAAAAAAATTGCAAGCGTACCCACTTTTCGCGTAACTTTAGGCATATGGGCCTGAAGTAGCAAATTTTTTTGCCTGAAGTGTAGCATTTGGCTTGGCTTGCAAAGGCAATCACGCAAACTTCAGTTCATAGTGCAAATGACAAACTTTAGTTCAATAAAACATCAGCATGTGTTGCTGAACTTCAGCATTCTAGTAGCTGAAGCTTTGTTCTGTATTTGCTGAACCTCAGCATGTTTTAGTTGAAGCTTTGTTCTGTATTTGCTGAACTTCATCATGTTTTAGCTGAAGCTTTGTTATGTTTGTGATGAACTTCAGGGCTGAAGTTTGTTTTGTATTTACTCAACTTCAGCATTCTACGAGCTGAAATTTTTGTTTATATTTGCTGAACTTCAACATTTTTAGAGCCGAAGTTCTAAAATAACAATGAAGTTAATAGATCATGATTAGCAGCAATTGATGCTGTTCATTTCAAAGATTAAAGCATGAAAAATATTTTCGACATGAAAACAAGTTACTACAGATAAATTAGAACCAAAAACCAATGTGCCTGTAAAGCTAAACTATCCAAGAGGTTAAATTATTGTGAATAAGACCAAACTGAACGTAATGGGACAAACAGATATATATGAATCATCATGCTAGAACGCCTAACAATATCTCAATCTTTAGCATTCGGAAAACGAAGGAGGAGAAGGAGGAAGAGGAGAAAGAGGCCTGAAGTTTTTTAAACAGTGGGTACAAGTTAAAACTTAAAAAAAAATGAATATAGGTTAAATGGGGAAGACCAAATAGGACGCCCCATACAATTTTAACAAAAAAAAAAAAAAAAAAACCTAATGCTTCTTTGTTCTTAAGGAAACACTTTGACCTCAAATAAAATACTATATAATTGGACATCCAAATTTTCTTAACCAATTAAGATCGACGATTATAAATAGAATAATCTCGTAGTTGATTTTTGCTAAAGTGTAAAACACAAACATTCCATTCAATATACATTAGAGTATACTACCTTTAGTGGTTCCTTTTAATAGTTTGTCCATGATATGGATGTCAATGACATGAGTTGATGTTAAAGTCTTTCCACAATCGCTAAAACTTACAATCTGAATATATTGGTAAAATATTTCAATATATATAGGTATGAATTCAATTCTCACTCTCCATTTTAGCGTCTCTTTCCTTTCCCTTTAACCCTTGTAACAAAACTAAAAAAAAGAAGAAGTCAATCCACTATATATATATATATATATATATATATATATATATATATATATATATATACTAGTCTTTAGGGTGCGCGCATTGCACGTATATCTCATGTTAATGAGTATAACTTTTTTAAATAAAATTACATGAATTTTAAACTGAAAATTTTGTTTGAGTTATCATAAAAGAAAAGTTAAAAAATTAAGTTTTTAAAATAATTATTGTTCGGTATTTTCCTATACATATGCGATATTTCCCTATTTTTAATGTGTATTTAAGTGTGCTTTTATTTTAGAACTCCTTTATTATATACATAACTAACGTTTATATATATATATATATATATATATATATATATATATATATATATATATATATATATATATATATATATATATATATGTCTCCTTATTTAATCATATAAGTGTTAAGTATCAATTAATGGTTATTCTATCATGTCAATTGGTTTTATATAGGTAAGGCAACTTGCGTAAGTTCAACTATTTAAGTTAGTATTCAATTTTATGTCTTTATTGCCTTATTGCAATTGAAGTGGTAAAATCTAAATAGAGATTAAATACAACTCAAAAAGTAATTAATGTCATGATTAAAAAGTCAATCCGAGCATGAATAAAAATAAATTGCTTATATTAAGAAAAGAGACATGGAAACCAAAACGTGGAATAATAGTTCTTTTATGGAAGTGTTAGCCTATACAATTCAGAAAAAGGAAAGAATTTATGATTAGGAAAAAATTAAATGGCTATTCCTATATATTAGGAAAATAATTTAATGAATATTTTTAGATATTAGAAAAATAATTAAATGACTATTTTGTCCAATGTGAACTCTATTTTAGAAGGATAAAAAAAACGAACAACATTTCGCTAAGTGTCTTCGTGCTTTTAATATAGTATAGATATATGAATTTTGCTAACCTACTGCATGATATTGTATACACATTTGATATCTCCAAAATGTCGTTATTATTTGCTACCACCTCATTAATAGCGAGAATCTTTTTGTCTTTTCACAAAAAGTTCCCCCATGTTTTCTACTACTCTCACTCGATACATAACTGCTCCAGAAGCCCAAACCCTCTCAATCTACAGCTTCCCATCAATTTCCACATTGTCACTAAAGAACATTGTATGAAACAAAACTCGACATTAAGCAATTTAAAGCTTTTGTTCTCAGTACAGTTGCTACCATAGACTTATTCTCATTATTCCATAACATATTCCCCAAATTCATCTCTATTTTTATTTCTGGCAAATAGTAACAAATACCCAAATACTAAAGATTTTCACTTTCACTACGAGGTAAACCCAAAAAAAAAACGATTTGAAAGAATTCTAAATTTTATTTTGTAGATCTTTCTGAATGTTCATCCCTTGTTCCTAGATTTTAGATATTATACAAGTAGAATTTTTTTTACCAATCTTGTTGTAGTGATCGAAGAAAAACTAAAGCTAATCCAAAATTAAATGAAATAAGAATGGTGGTTTCTATCGAATAAAATTAGATAAACTAATTGCTGGGTATAAACAAATAAATAAAAAAACTTACAAAAAGTGTACACCATGATCTGATCACTGAATGAAGAGAAATTAGAATACTAAACTCATATCTTCATTGCAGTATTAGTCAAGGTGCAACCAAAATAGATAATAAAAAAAAAACCCTTCTAGAATCTGAGAAGAGCATTGACTGAAGAAGAAAAATAGAGGGGGAAATGTTTCCCGCCTGATAGTTGTAGAATGGAAAAGGTTAATGAAATGTGGAATTTTATGAAAAGACAAAAAAAGGTCCTCGCTATTAATGAGATGGTAGCAAATAATAAGGGCATTTTGGAGATATCAAATGTGTATACAATACTAACCTACTACAATCATGTAGTAGGTTAGCAAAACCCTATATATATATATATATATATTAGTATTTCGACACTACACGTGTATCCTTATTAATGAGTACAAATCTTTTATTAATCACAAAATATCATATTAAGATGCCTATATACCATTGCTGCTAAATTGGATGTATCAATTTTAGTTTGGCAACATAATTTGAGAGTTCAATATGTTCACTAATTAATATCACATGATTGAATATGCGCAAGGGTCATCAATTCGTTTTGTTTATGAGTTTTAGGTCCAATGGTAGAAAAAAAGAAGGGAAAAGGCCAAAATTGTACCCCTACTAAAATTAATCACATTAATATCTCGTTCTACTTTTCGTCCAAAATAATACCTGCCGTTACTAAAGTATATAAATTTGTACCTAAACCTAACAAATTTCCTACGTGGCAACTGGGACCCCCAAAATAACTTGCCAACTAGGCATTTTTGACCTGTCTATATTAGAAACCAGCCCACCCTTATAATAACCCGCCCCACCTTTAATTAGTCTTCCTCATAAGACATTTCAGTCGATGAAAAATAGGGTTCAGGCACAAATTGCACAAATTCTCTTTCTTCTCCTTTGCTCGACTCTATCCTCTCAGGGGAGATTCAATGTCGTAGAGCAATACTTCCTCGCAGAGAAGGTGTCGATGTGGTATTCTTGCCAACCATTTCACATCAACCACTGCCTCTAAACCCGGTAGAAAATTTTTCAAATATGCACGCCTTAAGGTAAGGTGTCGATGTGGATTTATCTAATCTTTCTACTATATCTAGATGTTTTGATTTGAAAAAAATTGAATTTTTTAAATGTTTCTTTGGCAGAATAATTCATGTGGTTATTTCGAATGGGAAGATGAAATATCCGCGAATGGTTCCAAGCTTGAAATAAGAGAATTGAAGTCGTCTTTAAATGCTGTTACGATTGAAAGAGAAAAGTTGAGAGAAAAAGTAATTGACATGGAAGCCATGAAGAAATCTGTATAGTCAAAAAATTGGAAGAAAGAGTTGTAGAACTAATGATGGTGATAATTGGTTCTTGGGCAATGTTTGTTGGATTCTTTGCTGCATGGATAATGAAGTAGATTTCATTATGGTTCTTCCTTGTTAAGTTAATTGTTTAGTTGATTATCATGTGTAGTGAATTGACATGTATTGCTTAGTGAATTAGGGAACTAATTTCTTAAGAATTGGAGTATCTCCAATTAGAATGATACTCCAATTGGAGATGTAACTGTGGTGTGCTTCTATTTTTTGGACTGAAATGGTGAATGAATGAAAACATATTACCTCAAAGTCTTCGACCAAATTTACGACCTCAATGAGAACATATGAAATGGTGAAATGAATATGAGGCTTCAAATTAGTAATAGTTAATCAGTAGGTGTTCAATCTATATTAATGGTTAGTAGGTGTTAATCAACACCTATTATGTGATGATCTAAAAGGTTATCACTTGTTTTAGAAATAAATCATGTGTTTTGAAGCCTTAAAACCTCCTTTTTACCTCACCTCGATTTGTGTGTGTGGTCCATATCTATATCCGGAAAACCTTTTATGTGAAAATATGAGAAATAGAAATTTCTAGAGCTAAAATTTGATTATAGTTGACTTTGGTCAATATTTTGAGCAAACTGACCCGGATTTGTGTTCTGACGATCCCGGGAGGTCCGCAGTAAAATATGAGACTTGGGCGTATGCTCGAAAATAGATTTCGAGGTCCCAAGCCTTAGAAATCAATTTTTGAAAGAAATTATTTTGCTGAATTATTTATGAAATAAAGAAAAGAATTAATGTTTGAAACCATTGGTGTCAGGCCCGTATTTTGGTTCCGGAGCCCGGTACAAACTTGTTAAAGTGTTTAAATGATAACTGTAAAATTTGGTGAAAATAGAGTTTATTTGATATGATTTGGACCTCCGGTCGAAGAGTTATGAACTTTAAAGTGATCTTGATGAAAATGATGAGTTTTGAGGTTTAATTCATAATTTTACATGTTATTTTCATGAATTGGTTGCACGAGCAAGTCTGTATGATGTTTTTGGGTTAGTGTGCATGCTTGGTTTGGAGCCCTGAGGGATCGGGTGAGTTTTGAATAGGCCACATAGTGAAATTTGGACTTAGGAATTTCTGGTGTGTTGCAGGCCTGCAGGCTTCGCAAATGCGAGCAATGTGTCGCAAATGCGAATAATGGCCTGGGCTGCCTTGGTCGCAAATGCGACATCGCAAATGCGAAGGAAGTATCGCAAATGACAAAAGGACTGGATTCCTTAAGGTTCGCAAATGCGAACCCCTGTTCGCAAATGCGAACCCCTGTTCGCAAATGCGAAGTTAGCAGTCTGAGGGGTTCGCAATTGCGACACCTGCAACCTGCAAAAACATAACCTTGACGCATTTCAACCATTTTTAAAACCCTTTCAAAACAAAAACACTCATGGGCGATTTTTCAAAGACAAGTATTCTTCTAAATCGATTGTAAGTCATTTTTAACTTGTTTTTATTAATCTTTAACATCTTTTCTCATGATTTCAACTCAAATCAAAGGTTTTCATGGGCGAAATTGGGTGTTTTGGGATGAAACCTAAGTTTTTCAAATTTTGGGGATTTGAACCTCGATTTGAGGTCCGATTTCAAAATAAATTATATAATTAGGTTCGTGGAGGAATGAGTAATCGGGTTTTGGTTCGAACCTTAGGTTTTGACCATATGGGCCCGGAGGTAATTTTTTGACTTTTTGGGGAAAACTTTAGAAAACCTATTTTCATGCATTGGAATTGATTCATTTAGCATTTATTGATAAATGTGATGACCCAAAAGGTCATCACTTATTTTAAAACGAAACTTTGTGTTCTGAGGCCTTGAAAACCTCATTTAGAGTCACCTCGATTTGTGTGCGCAGTCCGGGTGCGTAGTCGAAAAGTTTAAATATGGAATTCTGTGAAAAATGATAAAATTTGGTTATATAATGAGTTAATTTGACTTCGGTCAATATTTTGGGTAAGCAGACCCGGACCCGTGATCTGACGGTCCCGGAGGGTCTGTAGGAAAATATGGGACTTGGGCGTATGCCCGGAATCAAATTCTGAGGTCCCGAGCCCGAGAAAAGAATTTTCAAAGAAAATTATTTTCTAAAATTGTTTAACAAAATTTGAAATGAAATTTGATTAGAACATGATGGAATCGGGCCCGTATTTTGGTTCCGGCGCCCGATACAAGTCTTATATATGACTTAAGACATTTCCGTGGAATTTGGTGAAAAATGGATGTCATTTGACGTGATTCGGACTTAAATTGCAAAACATTTGATGTTTAAAGAAGTTTTTAGAAAATTTCATTGATCTTGAGATTTAATTTGATGTTCATGATGTTATTTTGATGATTTGATTACACACGTAAGATGTTTTTGAAGTTTTGTGTACACTTGGTTTGGAGTTCCGAGAGCTCGGGTGAGTTTCGGGTAGGTTCCGGAGTGTCTTAGGCCTAAAAAACAGAGCTGATGCAGGCCCAGAGGGGTGGAGGACCTCTGAACAGGCCATTGCGGTCCGCACGATATGGACCGCGGCCGCAGAGGGGCCTGCGCGGCCGCACTAGATTCTGTGTGGTCCGCGGTGAAGAACAGATTCACTGGTCCGACTTCGGAAGCCTATATCTTTTGATATACAAGGAATTTTGAGATAATTCAAAAACGCAAGTTGTATCCCTTCGTGTCTAGTTTCCAGTAAGATAAAGAAATCTCAATTTGGACATCTGTAGAGAAAGTTATGACCAAAATACTAAGACCTGTCACTGCAGAACACAGGAAGCCTGTGCGGCCGCGGTTGATTTTGTGCGGTCCGCACAGGGCATCTGAGGGCAGTATATTTAGACGGGATTTTCAGTTATTTTTCAATTTTTAAGATCCCAAAAAACATAAAAGGCTATTTTTCAAACAACCTTTCTTCTCCAAATCAATTGTAAGTCGTTTTTAACTAGTTTTCTTCAATCATTAACATCTTTTAACATGATTTCAACTTCAAATCAATGATTTTCATGGGGAAATTGAGTGTTTTGGGTAGAACCTAGGTTTTTCAAATTGGGGATTTGGACCTCGATTTGAGGTCCGATTTAAAAACAAATTATATATTTGAGTTCATGGGGGAATGAGTGATCGGGTTTTGGTTCGAACCTCGGGTTTTGACCATGTGGGCCCGGGGGTGATTTTGACTTTTGGGTAAAACTTTGGAAAATCCATTTTTCATGCATTCAAATTGATTTATTTAGCATTTATTAATATAATTAAGTAACTTGTGGCTAGATACGAGCGAGTTGGTGGTGGAATCAAGAGGTAAAGCGATAGTTGAGGCTTGAATTGCATTCGTGACATCGAGGTGAGTGTCCGGTCTAACCTTAGCTTGAAGGATTAGGAGTTGAATCCTATTTGCTATTTGCTTCTTGTTGAGTACGACGTATAGGCATGGTGACTAGTATCTATACGTTGGTGTCAAGCATGACCGTGAGTCTTAGATTGATACTTGTTGTATTCTTGAATGTTACTATGGTTGAAATAGTGAGTAAATCCTTGATATTGAGCAAAGACTTAGTTTGTTTATCGTGGAATCTATTTATGATAGAGAAATGGTGGTATTTGAGATGAGTAAGAGTTGAGTTAAGATTGGTTATAGCTGATTCTCCCTTTCCGGGACGTATATACTTGTACTGCTGAGTTCCCTTGCCGGGATAGTGTAGTCTATTGTTGATACCTTGCCGGGATGGTTAATTATGATTATTGGTGACTGTATAGTTGGAACGGGTTACACGCCGCAACAGATATTATATCGGATCGGGTTGCACGCCGCAATAGATATTATATTGGATCGGGTTGCACGCCGCAACAGATATTATATTGGATCGAGTTGCACGCCGCAACAAATATTATATTGGATCGGGTTGCACGCCATAACATCTATATATATATGTGTGGATTGTGTTGCACGCCGCAATAATATTAAATGATAAGGGATCGGGTTGTGCGCCGCAACAGTATTGTTATTGTATCGTTGTAGATATTGAGCTGTCCTTTCATATTTTATTAAGTTTTTGTTGGTCTTGATATGTTTCCCCGAAGCATGTACCCCCTACCATTTTAAACTGCTCATTCCTGTTTATTTTCCGCCATATATTATATAACTACATAGGTTTATCTGGAGTCTAGTCCTAGCCTCGTCACTACCTCGCCGAGGTTAGGCCAAGCACTTACCAGCACATGGGGTCGGTTGTGCTGATACTACACTCTGCACTCTGTGCAGATACTGGAGCGACACTTAATCAGCAGCAGTAGGGGAGCCAACCTTCAGTCCACCGAGATACCGAGGTATCCTTGTAGACGTCCGTAGGCCCGACATCTCCTCTATTTTTTATTATGTTCTGTTATCTCATGTATCCGAGACAAACAATGTTATTTTTCCTTCAAACTATTGTATGTAGTACACTTAGTAGTCCGTGGATATTGTGACACCAGTTTCTGGGTAGAGGCATGTGTTGACTTTCGAAACATTTTGGTTTTATCTCTATTTAGGACTTCCGCTTAAATCTCATATTCCATTGTCTTTTAGATATATATCACTTGTTAATATAAGTTGTAAAAAAAGGATTAAAATAGAAGAGTTAAAGATTTCTAAGTTCGTGGCTTGCCTAACTTCTACGAGTAGGCGCCATCACGACTCCCGAAGGTGGGAATTCCGGATCGTGACAAGTTGGTATCAGAGCTCTAGGTTGCATAGATCTCACAATTCACGGACAAGCTCAGTAGAGTCTGAGGGATCGATACGGAGACGTCTGTATTTATCCCCTAGAGGCTACAAAGTTAGGAAAAACATCACATTTGTTATTTCTCGTCGTGCGGTTTTGTTTCTCAATGCTAATTGAACTTCTACTCTGTTCTTTCGTAGATGGCGAGAACATGCGCTTCCTCATCTATCGCTCAGTAGCCCGAGCCCCCAGCAGTAGCTCCCACGAGGGGGCAGAGGGCGAGGCCGAGGCCGTGACAGTGGCCGAGGTACGGGTAAAGCTCAGCCCCGAGCAGCAACCCCAGTAGTAGACCTCAGGTTGACTTTGATGATGAGGTTCCGGCCTCAGCAGCTCCGGTGGGCTCAACTTAGGTCCCAGAGGGGTTTATTGCTACCCTAGTCCTTCAAGATGGTCTTGCCCGATTAGTGGGCCTCTTGGAGAGTGTTACCCGAGTGGGCTTGCTTCCTGTAGCACCAGCCGTCTCTCAGGCTGGAGGAGGGGCCCAGACTCCTGCTACTCGCACTCCGGAGCAGGTAGCTCCTTAGATTCAGACTCTAGTGGTTCAGCCAGTTAGAGCAGTTTAGCCGGGTGTGGTAGCTCAAACCGGTGATGGAGCGGCTATGTCTGCCGATGCTTTGTGGAGGCTGGATAGGTTTACCAAGCTCTTCACTTCCACTTTCAGCGGTGTATCTACTGAGGATCCCCAGGATTATCTAGACAGTTGCCACGAGGTTCTCAGGAACATGGGTATTGTTGAGACCAATGGGGTTGATTTTGCTACATTTCGCTTGTGTAGATCCGTCAAGACTTGGTGGAGGGATTATTGCTTACCTAGACCAGCTGGATCGCCAGCCTTGACTTGGGAGCAGTTCGAACAGCTATTTCTGGAGAAGTTTCTCCCCATTACTCAGCGAGAGGCTTATCGGAGGCAGTTTGAGCGCCTCCAGCAGGGTTCCATGACGGTTACCCAATATGAGACCAGGTTCATCGACTTAGCTCGCCATGATCTTGTCATACTTCCTACCGAGAGAGAGAGGGTGAGGAGGTTTATTGATGGTCTTATTCAGCCGATTTGCCTTCAGATGGCTAGGGAGGCTGGGAGTGAGATCACTTTTCAGGAAGGGCCAATGTGGCCCGTAGAGTGGAGATGGTCCTTGTTATACCCTATATTTTCGTACATGAAAGCATGTCATAAATAAATTAATGAGAGCCCGAAAGTGAGATGTTATACCCAGCAGTATTACATTACGGTGATGTCACGTTTCACAGTATTAAGTTACGACGATGTTGCACCCTGAAGTATTGTATGTTAAAATTTCGTTTTTAGCTAACCGATGTAAGACTCGGGGATGAGATCATCTTGACATTAACGTATTTATGCTATTTATAGAAAGCAATAAATAAGTGTTATGAAGAATAAGAGGGTACACGGATTAAAGAAAACGAGTTTCATTGAAAGTGGTCAATTTGGAATAAAATACGGGTTGAGCGATAATATATAAAGTATATATGAAGTATTTTAATAATAAATAGAATTTTAAGTAATTCGGGGCAATTTTTAAATTATGCGGGTAATTGGTTAGTTACCGGGTAATGAAACATTACCTAGTTAACTAATAAGCGGACAAAAATTTAATCAATGACCGATGGGGAACGTGGCAGCCCCTCCTTTTGTATAAGATGAGTCATTAACTCATACTTTACATGTGTCTAGATTTAGAAAATCCAAGTCTTACAAAGACTTTGGGGTATGCCTTATCAAAATCAAAGGAAATAAACAATTTCATTTTAAAAGACAAAGGTGCAATGTTACATTCTGTTCCAAAATGAGAGACAGAACCTTCAACTCAAATTTCAAAATCAAACGTTAGGGATCCTTGGTAACTTTTAAAAGACAATTTGTCTTTAAGAACAAAGATCGTTCAAGAACATAATGGAAATCGAAATTTGTCCAAAATTTCAAGACCAAGCAAAGTTCGTTTCAATTTCAAGTAAATCCAGTGTAAATTTCGTAGAAGCAGATTCGTTCAAATAATTCCAGGAACAGGTATGTTAAGGCTATTCCTTCTTTCTTTTGGCATGATCCATACGATACGAGCGAAACATGCAAATGCAAAAATTCCATAAGTGACTCTATTCATAGAAGTATTAGAAATATCTATGTTCTTGAACTTCCATGTGTCATAATATTTTATCATCTGTTCATGGGTCTCAGAAAAATGCGAAAGTTGAAAAGATGTTACTTTATGATATTACTCAAAGGCAAAGTGGTCTTATGATAATTCCGAAAGATTTTATTAACGTACTTTTCATGCATACATGTACATTGACCCATGACTCAGACGACGTTGTATACATGTATATATGTATATATATGTATATGGGATATGGAAAAAGGTTACGATTTTATATACGCACCACCTGATCAACTGGTATATGATGATGATGTTGCCCACAGTGGCTGAAATATAATTCAAATGGCGTTATATATGCGTATATGTGTATGTATTCAAATGGCGTTATATACACACACACATATATATATATATATATATATATATATATATATATATATATATATATATATGTGTATGTATTCAAACGGCGTAATATACGTGTATATATGTATGTATATATATGTATATGGGATATGGGAAAGGTTATGGCATTATATACACACCACCACCTGATCAGCTGGTATACGATGATGATTTTGCCCACAGTGGCCGATATGATATGATGAGATGCCCTCAGAGGCTGATGATGTTATGAAACATGTACCTATGCACGACATGACATTCATACGCATATACATGATGCTAAAAGTAATTTATGATTTACAAAGTTATTCAGACTTGCAGGATGAGTCATGTACTCTATATTTCTTCCATGTCTCTTATGTACTTATTTATATGCCTTACATACTCGGTACATTATTCGTACTGACGTCCTTTTTGCCTGGGGACACTGCGTTTCATGCCCGCAGGCCCCGATAGACAGGTCGAGAGCCCTCCAAGTAGGCTATCAGCTCAGCGAAAGATGTTGGTGCGCTCCATTTGCTTCGGGGTTGCTTGTTTGGTTAGTATTATTTGGACGTGTATTGTTTGGTATGGCGGGACTCTATCCCAACCTTTATGACATTTATGTATTCTTAGAGTCTTGTAGACATATGTCATATACGTGAACGATTGTACGGCCTTGTCGGCCTATGTTTGAGTTTATAAATGATTATGTTGGCCTATTAAGTCTGTATGTCACATGTATATAATGATGTAATAAGAAAGATACGTTACGTTGGTACTCGGTCGAGTAAGGTACCGGGTGGCTGTCGTGGCCTATCGGTTTGGGTCGTGACAAAAGTGGTATCAGAGTAATTCTGTCCTAGGGAGTCTACAAGCCGTGTCTAGTAGAGTCTTGTTTATGGGTGTGTAGTTGATCGCTGCCGACACGACACTACGTTATGGTAGGAAGAGCGGGTCGCAATAGCCTTTACCTGAATAAAGGTTCGGGATCGAATTTCCACAGGGAGCTAGTAGTGGAGTTGTATTTTCTGTCTAGCCTAGAGTTGTGGTTGTGCTTCTAATATCACTTCAAACATTTTTTGAGTTTTTGTATTTATAACTACTATTATAAAACTAAGGATTAAAGATAAATTATGCTAAGAGAATATTGCTAAGTTGTAACTAATGGGAAGAAGAGCACTAGGGTTGTAGCATCACCTAGGTGGCTAATTGACCGGTAGATGTTACTAAGGATAGATTGATATATTTGGGGATTATGCTGTAACCGTTGCACAATTGCACCCACTCTCACACCTCTCGGTAGAGAGAGTGATTCTGCCCAATTGACTCTCTCGAGATCAATTAGGTAGGCCAATGAGACCAAGCAACTAGGGTTCAAGTAGGGTGATTACTCTCTCGATATTTAACCCGTTAATTGGGACTACCATTTCTCATGGGTCCATCCCAATTCCTTGTTGGGTCAATTTGGGGTCATAAACTCTCTCTTTCGGGAAGAGTTAAACCCACTAAGCTTGAATCAGTATTTGCAACCACCAATTCTTGAATAAAAATATAAAATCAACCCAAATAGCAAACACCCAATATCAATCTAACCCTAGATGGCAACACCCATCAATTACCCACACTAGGGTTGAGCCACAACCCTAGCTAATGGGTTTAGCTACACATAATTAAAGAAGAAACTGAAGAAATAGATGAAGAACTAAACATATTAATTAATTACTAAGAAGAAACTACAATAATCTATTGTTAATGGGAAGCAAAAGTGCCAAAAATGGCTACAATATCGGTCTCATGAGCTCATCTGCATTTCTGAATACCAAAACTTCCTCTAAAAATGGTAAAATGTCCTATTTATAGTGGGCTGGAAAAACTGAACGAAAATACCCCTGCGGGGTCAGTGCGGGCCGCACAAAAGCAATCGCGACCGCACTGGCTCTTTTGACTTCAACTTTAAGCTCTCTGAATTGGAAGATGCGGACCGTGTAAAAATGTAGCGTGACCACGTAGAGGGTCGGGCGTGGTCCGCACAAACAGGACGCGGAACGCGTGGCATGGTTTTGGTCCCTTGTCCAACTCTTTGAACCTTATGAACGCGAACCGCACAAAGCAGGAGTGCGGCCGTGAAGCTTCACCGCGGACCACGAAAATCCTACCGCGGCCGCGTGACTTTAAGCCTGAATATGTCATATCTCTTAACCTCCTAGTGCGGCCGCGGTCACTGTTGTGCGGTCCGCACTAGCCCCTTTCTTCTTCAATTCTCTTGGTCTTTGATACTTGAGCAGGTTTCACTCCTTTTGAGCCGATCTTTGACATTTCATCACTTTGTCAATCAAACCTGCAATCAAGCACAACTTGTGAGCATTTTGAGACTATTTTGTAGCAATTTATATTCAAAGCATAGGCAAGTAGGGGCATAAACATGTTAAAATCCTAACTTATCAACTCCCCCAAACTTAAACCTTTGCTTGTCCTCAAGCAACAAAATAATACCCACCCCTTAAAGGAACATCCAAGTAATTCCAACTATCCTAAAATAACCTCAACAAGCATCAATTGGGACTAACAATTGCCCTCAATACGAATGCATCATTAACACATTTAAAACTTTGAAAACTATGGATCAAGTGTGACACAAGAGCATCAAGAGTTGACACATTTCATCAAAGAGCTTCTCTCAATTACTTTGGTCATTGTCAAACCCAAAACTCCCACATCCTCAACTCTCCCTAAGCGAACCTCACCTTTTAAGTATTGACACACAAACCGAGGTTAATGGAATTTCACTCATCTCTCTCAAGAAGAAGGTCACAAGTCCGGCTCTAACTACCATATGTTTGCCCCTTATGTAAGTATCCACTAATGTAAGCTCCCTTCAACTCGAGATCAAATAGGGCTTTTGTGGAGTCATTGTGAAGGCTTTTAGGTAAAGGTAGGACATATTTTTATTCAAGTGGGTTCAATCTTCCCTTAAGCACTTCTTTTGATTCATTTTGGCACAACTCTCTTGACTCTTTTGAGTATTTCACTTCTTTACAAGGAGTTAGAGGGACAAATTGGGACTCTTTCTTATACAATTCAAAACATTTCTCCTTTTTCTACTTTTTCCACACCTTTTTCACTTTTGTTTTCCCTGAATCCCTTTTTATTCTTGTTCACATTGGAATTTCTTTTTGTCTTTTTCTTTTCTTGCTTTTTCATTGCCTTCCTTTTCTATTGCTTTTGTACCTTTTTACCACTTTGCTTCCATTCTTGTCTCTCCCCCCAAACTTAGATATTTGCCATTACTCAAGGGAAGATTTGGGTGCCAAGAGAGGGTGATCATTTAGAACGGGTATAGGCTTGTAGCATTGGTTCTTGAAAGAAAAAAGTTTAAGGCTCAAAAGGGTTAACCAGGGATCATCTCATTGGTAGGCTATGGAATTGTTCAACTTAATATTTGGATCAAGGATAGCCTATAATCACTTCTCAAGTCAAATATCACCTAAGATTTCGTCTCAACAAACATTCAAGGCAAGTTCTAGACCATTGGCTCTGGACTTGGACTCACATTTTGATTCCTCACCACACACGCTAGGGGATTGCTAAAGACATCGAGTCGAGGGCCCACAATGACCTTAGTTACGATTCAAGCACACAATGGTCCGAAAAGACCACATGATGATTGTTTGGTCAACGCAAGAGTCTCAAAGCCACGACTTTCACCATCCTGAACACAACATTATATCTTTGACCATGGGATCAAAGGCAAATGTGCTAGGCCTAAGTGAAACTTTGCTTGAGGTACCTTTAACTACAACTATCAAAACCAAAAGAAAAATCAAAGATACGGACTCAAATCCTTAATAAGGTTGTCACGCCATCTATCATTGGGAAGAGCCACCCGGTTCACACAATACTCCACCCTTGGAAAGAACCATGACATTAAGAAAACCAAGGGCTTATTGGAAGCGTAAAAAAAACAAGAGGCTATGAGCCTAACTACAAAGCTAAAAATGAACAATTTTTGCGAAAATAGAAAATAGAATGAAATATGTACAATATTGGAGTAGAATATACAACAGGGGATGAATATATACAGAAATGTAAAGTTATATACATGCCAAAATAAAAAAAAAATCAACAAAAGCATAGACTAAGAATCTATATATACAGTCATCTAGATAAAAGTAGGGCACACCCCCACGAATAAAAGCTGGCATTGTCCTCAATGCCAACTAACAAATTAGCACCAAAAACAAAGTAAAGGATATAGGAGCTCCCTAGGCCTGGTCCGTCTGCATGGGATCATCAGTGGTCCCCAAGTCCTCTGTATGTATGGGAACCTCAGACTGGTTCGCGATCTCCTGTTGCTCAGCTGCTGGGACTGGGGCCTGCTCCTGGACCGGCTGGATGATAGGTGCATCACTGGAGGGGTCTCGTGTGGGTCTGCTAGATCAATAACACCAACTGAACTGGGGAGCTTCCTCTTCTTCCTTGGAGGCCTGGGTTCCTGCTCCTGCTCCTGCTGTGGCTGTGGCACTGGTGTTGCTGCTGGGGCTGGATCCCCGAATAGCAGGTCTAAAGGCATCTGGTCTACCAATAGCTTGTCCACATCAGTCCTTAGCACTTTCACCGACACCTTGGAAGCCCTTGACTTCCTCATCTTCTTGTGCTCCTTGGCAAACTCCCTCAAAGCCTTGCCATGTGAATCCAGCGCCTTAGTCAAGGCGTCCTGAGTCCTCATAATCTTCTCCTAATTGTCTAGGAGCTTCTTCAGTGTATCCTCAATAGACTGAGGAATCTAAGCAGTGGAAGGTGCTGAATGGGCCTCAACTGTAGCAGACAATGTACACAACTTGGATGTCGCAGCTGACATCCAGTTGTTCAAACTGGCTAGTGTCTGGCTCAATTGATGGGCCATAAAAAGATGAGTCCGGGAAGAAGGAATCCCCGGGCCAGCTGAAGTACTAGGGACAGTAGAAGAGGAGGGTCCTGGAGGCAAATCATCAACAGTGGTGGCAGCAGGCATGAAGGAAGGCTCTGTGGAGGGCTCAACAGAAGACTCTACCGCAACTGGCTCCTCAGACTGGCCAGTTGGGGTAGAAACAGGCGGCTTGTAATTTTTGTCCTTGGGGTTGTTTGACCCCTTCAAACTGTACCAGGAGAACGGAGCCACAGGTTTGACCTTAACGTCAAACGGTCTCTTCTCCACCTCCAAGTCTTGAAAATACATAGTGAGGGTGCTGGGAAAAGGGTAGTTTTGGTCATGCTCAACCCTCACTGCAGAAATAATGCGGGACATCACATTGCCCACGTTGATAGGATATCCCGCCATAATAGAAGCAATAATAACCTCTCGGGCAAGTGGAATAGTCTGATCATGGGTAGTTGGGTCGAGCCGACTGCACACAAAGGTCAACCGCCCTCTAGCCTCGAAGTTGAAAGTTCTCCGAAGTATTTTGGCCCCTGGTTGTAACCACTATGGAACTGTACCCGGTATTTCCAGGTATGAAGCTAACCACGGACGAACCTCCTCGCCTATTGCTAATTTTTCATTGTAAAGGGACTTATCTTCATCATTGAACCCCAAGTATTCATTCAGTGCCTTCCTTGTGAATACCACATTTTTGTTTCTCATTTTGGTCACCTTAGTGCCCTTCAAGATATGGGCCACATTGTTATAAAACTCCTTGACCATATGCTCATTTGCCTTCACACAATTGTCTTTAAAGAACTCCCAACCCACTCAAGCTTGAAACTGTCTATGCACATTGGGGTATTGGGGTAGAAGGTCTTTGTCAATGAAGATCCTCTCAAGAATCAAATTCCGTGACGGCCACCATTCCCTAAACTTGTGGAACGCCACCTGGGTAACAAATCGATCTTCCCAAACTTCAGGTTTTCTAGTTCGTTCAACACCCCCAACCTGGGGCACACCACTGTCCGGTACCTCATTATCACTATTAGTCCCACCTTATGCACTCTCCCCAGATACTGAAGCTATGGGGGAGGTGGAGTATTCACCGCTGCCTGCTGCTGAGCCGTCAGACGACTCAGAAGGTACACGTTGTGGAGCTTGGGTAGTATGTGAAGCTGGTACAGAGGGATGTGACCCTGAGTCAGAAGAGAGGTCTTGAAAGGGTACGTACTCACTCCCCGATTGGTCATCATCTATAATAACTTGTTTCTTTATTTTAGGTCGGGGAGTGAGTTTAACTTGTTTCCCTTTTCCTCCCCGGGAGGAGTCACCTCGGCCGGGTTGTGTGGCACCTCTTCTTTGTTGTTTTACCATTGTCTGCAAGCAAACACATCTAACATTGTTAGTTTAAGCACATGCAGTGAAGCATGTGAATGAATTAAAGTTGCAGACAACAAAAAGATTGTTGCAGCCACTGCTGCAGATCCAGGCACCGCGGCCCGCGTGCAAGGGAGCGCGGCCGCGTTGGGGGTACCGTGGACCGCGCAAAGGCGATCGCGGTTTGCGTTGATCAAGTACCAACTAAAGTCTCTCTCTGAATCTAAGCACCGCGGTCCTTGTAAAATGGGTACGCGGCCACATTGGGCCAGCTCGGACCGCACAAAAGTTACCGCGGCCGCGCTGGGAACAAGTATTTCCTCAGTCAATTAAGCATTGCGAACCGCGTGGAAGTGTAACGCGGACCGCGTTAGGGCACCACAGACCGCGCTAAGGTTACCGCGCGCCGCACTGGGTCAATTTCAGGGACTAAGCTAGGGTTTCATGTTTTCTTCTAATTTTGTTCAAATTTTTACCCCTACTTGTCCCTACTCAGTTACCCAATCCTTAGTTACTTTAAACTAACATGAAATCTAACCTAGACTAACAATTCGAAGAAAATCATGAAGGAAAAAAAAAGTTACACACTACTGGCAAGCAAATAAAAAGAAAATAAGAAAGTAATTAATCATGAATGCATGAAATGTTACTAGGATTAGGAAGAATGAATGCAATCTATCTAAGCAAGCAATAATTTCGGTCTTGGAAGAGGATGAAAAGTAGAATTAGGGTTCTGGGTTTTCAAATCGCGAAAATGGTAAAATGAGACCCTTGGTCTCTATTTATAGACACCTAGTGGGACCCGGACTCACCTACCAGTGCGGCCGCACAAAAGCGACCGCGGACCGCGCTGGGTTTATTTGTGTGACCCTTCAGTAAGTACCCTACGCGGACCGCACAAAAGTGGAACGCGACCACGTAAGTCCTCCGCGGACCGCACTAACTTGACCGCGGCTGCGGTGAAGAACTTCAGAGAGTCCCCTTCTAAACTCATGCTGGTACGGACCGCACAAAGTGCACCGCGGCCGCACTGGCAACTTCAGAGACTATGCAATTTTCATACTTTGTTTTGCACTGCTTCAACACAATCCCTGCAACATCTCACAAAAAATTAACTCAAAAATCCTAAGCTACAAAGAAAATCAAGGAGAAAGAGAAAATCACAAACATGGGTTGCCTCCGAAGAAGCGCCTGATTTAATGTCTCGGCACGACGCATGTTACCACCATATCACTTTAGATGAAGAAGCGCCACTACGTGGTTGCCATCGAACATTCCAAGATAATGCTTGACCCGGTGGCCATTAACTCTGAAGACTTCACCATTTTTGTTTTTTAGATCAAGAGCACTAAACGAGGTCACGAACGCAACTTCAAATGGCCCACTCCACTTTGACTTGAGTTTACCCGGAAACAGACGTAACCGAGAATTAAACAAGAGAACCATATACCCAACTTTGAACTCCTTGCCCCCAACATATTTGTCGTGAAGGTACTTCATTTTGTCCTTGTACAAGGACGAGCTGGAGTATGCATGGAATCTAAACTCATCGAGCTCATTAAGTGGTTCAACCCTCAGATTTGCAGCAACATCCCATTCTAAGTTCAACTTCCTCAAGGCCCACATAGCCTTATGCTCCAATTCCACCAGAAAATGGCAAGCTTTCCCAAACACTAACCGGTATGGAGACATACCAATTGGGGTCTTATAAGTTGTCCGATAGGCCCAAAGAGCATCATCCAATTTTTTCGACCAATCGGTCCTATTAGCATTGATAGTTTTAGACAAGATACTCTTAATTTCTCGGTTGGAGACTTCCACTTGACCGCTAGCTTGAGGATGATAGGGGGTGGTAACTTTGTGATTAACTCCATTTGGCAAGCAATGAATCAAAAGCCTTGTTGCAAAAGTGAGATCCCCCATCACTAATGATAGCATGGGGAGTGCCAAACCTCGTGAAGATACTCTTTTTAAGAAATGCCACAACACTCCGGGCTTCATTGTTGGGCAAAGCCACGGCTTCAACCCACTTGGAGACATAATCTACCACCACAAGAATGTATTGAGGGGCATCTCATCCCTTTTTGAATTTCCGCCGGATCGTTGGAATTCATCACATCGTTTGACCACATCACCGGCATCTTTAAACAAGGTAGGACAATAAAATCCGCAACTAAGCACTTTAGAAGCTGTTCTCGCCCCGCCATGATGGCCACCATAGGGTGAGGAATGGCAAGCCTCCAAAATACCCAATTGCTCCTCCTCTGGGACACATCATCGAATCACACCATCGGTGCAAATCTTAAACAAATAGGGCTCGTCCCAATAAAAATCCAAGCTATCCCGCTTGAGCTTCTTCCTTTGGTTAGAAGAGAGCTCACACGGGATGATTCCGGTAACAAGATAATTTGCAACATCGGCGAACCACGGCATTCCACTCATTGACACCACAAGGAGTTGCTCGTCGGGAAATGTAACATTGATTTCAAGGCCTCCCCTCCTCCTCCAAATGGGACAAGTGGTCCGCCACTTGATTCTAACTACCCTTCCGGTCAATAATTTCTAAATCAAACTCTTGAAGAAGAAGAACCCATCTCATCAATCTTGCCTTTGAATTTTTCTTGGTCATCAAATACCTAAGGGAGGCATGGTCGGTGTGCACAATAACTTTGGCTCCCATAAGGTAAGGACAAAACTTTTTCATAGCAAAAACAATAGCCAATAACTCCTTTTCGGTGACTGTGTAGTTCCTTTGAGCCTCATTCATGGTATTGCTTGAGTAGTACACTGGATGGAACATCCTGTTGATCCTTTGGACTAAAACCGCCCCCACCGCAACGTCACTAGCATCACATATGAGCTCAAATGGTAAGCTCCAATTTGGTGCGGTGATGATGGGGGTAGTTGTCAACTTTTGTTTAAGGAGCTCAAAAGCCTTCATGCACTTCTCATCGAAAACAAACTTGGCATCTTTCTCTAGCAACTTGCACAACGGGTTAACTACCTTAGAAAAATCTTTGATGAACCTCCGGTAGAAACCCGTGTGCCCAAGAAAACTCCTCACCCCTTTGATAGAAGTAGGGGGAGGAAGCCTTGAAATAACCTCAATCTTGGCCTTATCAACTTCAATTCCTCTCTTCGAGATCTTGTGACCCAACTCTATACCTTCTTCTACCATAAAATGGCACTTTCCCAGTTTAGAACAAGGTTGTTATCTTCATACCGAGCCAACACTCTATCCAAGTTTACCAAGCATTCCTCAAAAGAATCCCCAACCACGCTGAAATCATCCATGAAGACCTCCAAGATATCCTCCCCCATGTCAGTGAAAATAGCCATCATGCAATATTGGAAGGTCGCCGGAGCATTACACAATCCAAATGGCATCCTCGAGAAAGCGAATGTGCCATAAGGACATGTAAATGTCGTCTTCTCTTGGTCCTCCGGGGCAATGAGAATTTGATTGTACCCTGAGTAACCATCCAAAAAGCAATAGAAAGCCCGTCCCGCAAGACGATCAAGCATTTGGTCAAGGAACGATAACGGAAAATGATCTTTTCTAGTTATCTTGTTAAGCTTCCGGTAATCCATACAAACTCTCCAACCCGTCACTGTCCGAGTCGGAATAAGCTCACTATTGTCGTTGGTCACCACAGTCATTTCACCTTTCTTCGGTACACGTTGCACCAGAGAAGTTCATGAGCTGTCAGAAATGGGATAAACCACACTGGCGTCAAGCCACTTGATAACCTATTTCTTTACTACTTCTTGCATAGCCTCATTTAGTCTTCTTTGATGCACAAGTGAAGGCCTCGCATCCTCCTCCAATATGATTTTATACATGCAAAAGGCGGGGCTTATACCCCGAATATTAGCTAGAGTCCATCCGATTGCCCTTTTTTGCTTTTGAAGAACCGCCAAGATGGCCTCAACCTGCATGTTAGTAAGGCAAGAAGAAAGAATAACAGGTAAAGTAGAATTTGAACCCAAGAATTCATACTTGAGGTGTGGAGGAAGCGGCTTCAACTCCAGCACCGGTGGCTCCTCAATCGATGGCTTTATTGGTGGAGTTTTGCAGTTTTCAAGATCTAAAGATAGCCTTCTAGGCTCATAAGAATATGAACCCATACCATGCAATGCATTCACACACTCCACTCTACTAGCATCATCATTGACATCCATATTAAGAAGCATGTCCTCAAGAGGATCTTCAACATTGATCATGGAACTTGTGTCATCCACTATCACAACTATGACAATGTCCACAAATGAACACACCTCCGTGCTATTGGGTTGTCTCATTGATTTGCAAACATGGAATACCACCTTCTCATCCCCCACTCGAAAAATCAACTCACCCACTTCAACATCAACCAATGCCTTCCCCGTAGCTAGGAAAGGTCTCCCAAAAATAATCGGCACTTCAAAGTCCACCTCACAATCTAATATGACAAAGTCGGCCGGCAATATGAATTTATCAACACGGACAAGAACATCATCAGTTATGCCCAAGGGTCGCTTCATCAATCGATCCGCCATTTAAAGTCTCATTGAGGTAGGTCGAGGTTGCCCAATTCCCAAAGTCTTGAAGACTGAGTACGACATCAAATTAATACTAGCCCCCAAGTCACAAAGGGCCTTAGCAAAATCCGCACTTCCGATAGTACAAGGGATAGTAAAAGCTCTGGGATCCTCAAGCTTGGGTGCCATTGAATGCACTATGGTACTCACTTGATGAGTCATCTTAATTGTTTCACACTCCATCTACCTCTTTTTTTGTAAACAAATCTTTCATGAACTTCGCATACCCCGGCATTTGCTCAAGTACCTCAACCAAAGGGACATTGATTGTGAGGCTCTTCATCAAGTCAATGAATTTTTTGAATTGATTGTTACTCTTTTGCTTTTCTAACCATTGAGGATAAGGTGGAAGTGGCCTAGGCAAAGGTGCCTTAGAGCTCGGGCATGTCAATCACGTGTTCCCAAGACGGGTTCACGACATCTTGAGTCTGTACATCTGCTTCATCATTAATATCAATCCGCACATCATTGTTCACATTTTGATTAACCACATCATCAACAATCAAAGGTACATCATCATCCCGTGACTCAACATCTTCATCCATAACTTGCTTTTGCATTGAGGCATTCACATCACCGCCTCTCCCACTTCTTGTTGTAACCGCCATCACATGATTATTATTCCCACCCTTTGGGTTCACCACCGTATAACTTGGTAGAGCACCCTTGAGATGAGTATTCAATGCTTGAGAGATTTGGCCTAATTGCACCTCCAAGTTCTGGATAGATGTGTTATGCAAAGCTAATTGGGCCTCGGAATCTTGGTTCTTTTTCATCATTTGCTCGAACATGCTTTCAATTCTCCCCATATCACTTCCGGACGAACTCGGACCTTGAGAAGGAAAGGGGGGTGGATTGTTCGGTTGTTGGTACGTTGGGGGCCTTTGAAAGCCTTGCCCCCGGTTGCCTTGGTTCCCGCTATTGTTCCACCCTCCTTAATTGTTGTTGTTGCCCCAATTATTGTTATTACCATTCCAATTCCCTTTGTTGCTTTGATTACCCCAATTGTTGTTTTGGTTGTTGTTATTCCAATTACCTCTGCCTTGTTGTTGATTGCCCTAATTTCCTTGAGGACGCCATTGTTGATTCGAAGAGTTTCCTCTATTCCCTTGGTAGTTATTGACATATTGGACCTCTTCGCTTTGATCATCATAGCACTCATTTGAATAACCACCACCATCATTGTTGTTGTCATATTGTTCACAATTACCTTGAGGTTGTTGTCCTCTTTGCCTCCTTTTCAACATAGAAACACCTTCAATTGCATTGACTTGGCACGGGTTTTGGACTTGTTGCAATTGCGCCTTTTCCAATTGATTCATAGTTATTGTAAGCTCGGCGATGGCTTGGCCATGATCGTAAAATTCCTTGTGCAAATGGATGACCGTGGGGTCACCTTGGGGCACATTTGCTCGGCTTTGCCATGCCGAAGAGGTATCAGCCATTTCATCAAGTACATCACATGCCTCTTGGTAAGAAAGTTTCATAAAGTTCCCTCCGTCCAATTGGTTCACAATGCATTGATTCGTGGTGTTGATGCCCCGATAAAAGGTTTGTTGAATCATAGCTTCGGTCATGTCGTTATTAGGGCACTCTTTCACCATTGTTCTATATCTTTCCCATATCTCTTGCAAAGGTTCCATTGGCTCTTGCTTAAAAGCTAGAATTTCATCTCGAAGAGCTGCCATATGACTTGGAGAAAAGAACTGGCAATAAATTTGTCTGCCAATTCATCCCATGTTGTAATAGAATGATTGGGGAGCCTTTCTAACTAATTCAATGCTTTACCCCGAAGAGAGAACGGGAAAAGCCTCAATCTCAACGCATCCTCGGACACGTTTGTCTGCTTGCTACCCCAGCATGTATCCACAAACCCCTTCAAGTGCTTGTAGGCATTTTGATCGGAGGCACCCCTGAAATACCCTCTTTGCTCGAACAAGGTCAACATAACATTTGTGATTTGAAAGTTCCCTGCCCGGATTCGGGGAGGAACAATAGCACTGGCGTATCCTTGATTTGGTAAAATTCTAGGAGCCACTCTCGGCGGTGCCAGAGGAGGGTCTGCAATATTGTTGTTCTCATTTGCATTTACATTGGCATTTCAGCCTCTCTGTGGAACTTGAGGTAAGACCTCATCTTGTTCTAGATCCTCTACCTCCTCCCCCGCTATCACATTGCCGAAAGGGTCATTTGCATTAAGAGCCATTGTACCTAATTGATCGACACAAACAAAATTAGTAAACAGGAAGGAAAGAGAAGCAAAACACAAAACTAACTAAACAGATAGTCAATACCGTAAGCTCCCCGGCAACGGCACCAAAAAGTGATCGCTGCCGACTCGACACTACGCTATGGTAGGAAGAGCGGGTCGCAAAAGCTTTTACTCGAATAGAGGTCCGGCATCGAATTTCCATAGGGAGCTAGTAGTGGAGTTGTATTTTCTGTCTAGCCTAGAGTTGCGGTTGTGCTTCTAATATCACTTCAAACATTTTTTGAGTTTTTGTATTTATAAATACTATTATAAAACTAAGGATTAAAGCTAAATTATGCTAAGAGAATATTTCTAAGTTGTAATTAATGGGAAAAAGAGTACTAGGGTCGTAGCATCACCTAGGTGGCTAATGTTACTAAGGATAGATTGACAAATTTGGGAATTATGCTATAACCGTTGCACAATTGCACCCACTCTCACATCTATCGGTAGAGAGAGTGATTTTGCCCAATTGACTATCGAGATCAATTGGGTAGGCCAATGAGACCAAGCAACTAGAGTTCAAGTAGGGGGATTACTCTCTCGAGATTTAACCCGTTAATTGGGACTACCATTTCTCATGGGTCCATCCCAATTCCTTGTTGGGTCAATTTTGGGGTCATAGACTCTCTCTTTCGGGAAGAGTTAAACCCATAAAGCTTGAATCAGTGTTTGAAACCACCAATTCTTTAATAAAAACATAAAATCAACCCAAATAGCAAACACCCAATATCAATCTAACCCTAGATGGCAACACCCATCAATTACCCACAGTAGGGTTGAGCCATAACCCTAGGTAATGGTTTTAGCTACACATAATTAAAGAAGAAACTGAAGAAATAGATGAAGAACTAAACATATTAATTAATTACTAAGAAGAAACTACAATAAGCTATTGTTAATGGGAAGCAAAAGTGCCAAAAATGGCTACAATATCGGTCTCACGAGCTCAGCTGCATTTCTGAATACCAAAACTTCCTCTAAAAATGGTAAAATGTCCTATTTATAGTGGGCTAGAAAAACTGGACAAAAATACCCCTACAGGGTCAGTGCAGGCCGCACAAAAGCAACCGCGGCCGCACTGGCTGTTTTGACTTCAAATTTAAGCTCTCTGAACTGGAAGACGCGGACCGCGTGAAAATGCAGCGCGGCCGCGTAGAGGGTCGGGTGCGGTCCGCACAAACAGGACGTGGACCGCGTGGCATGGTTTTGGTCCGTTGTCCAACTCTCTGAACCTTATGAACGCGAACCGCCCAAAGTAGGAGTGCGGCCGCGAAGCTTCACCGCGGACTGCAAAAATCCTACCGTGGTCGCGTGACTTTAATCCTGAATATGTCATATCTCTGAACCTCCGTGCGGCCGCGGTCACTGTTGTGCGGTCCGCACTAGCCTCTTTCTTATTCAATTCTCTTGGTATTTGATACTTGAGCAGGTTTCACTCCTTTTTGAGCCGATCTTTGACATTTCATCACTTTGTTGATCAAACCTGCAATCAAGCACAACTTGTGAGCATTTTGGGACTATTTTGCAGCAATTTATATTCAAAGCATAGGCAAGTAGGGGCATAAACACGTTAAAATCCTAACTTATCAGTAGTGCACCACACTTATAAGCAGGAGGCTACAGGGCATTTAGGACTGTCACTCTTTCTTCTTACTCTGGATCGTGTGGTAGAGCTCACTTATAAGAATTCAAGTTCCGAGCTTCTATTTTTATTCGTAATAAGATGATGCCTACGTTTAGAAAGAAGAACAATAAGAGATATAGCTGTGGAAGTGTTGAATTAGAGGAACTCGACTTCATATCATGCTTATGATAAGTAAATATGAGGTCTTTAGCAGATCATGGGTGTACTAAAAGGTGTAAGCTTCCTGATAAGAACCCTTAAGGCAAGAATGCCTATCCATCTTTATAGTGAAGGACAATGAGAGATTAAGAAGATAAATACAAGGTTCAACAAGAAAAAGAAGCAAGATGCGGATACGAGGCGCCCAGTTAATGAAGGTTAACAACGTTTATAATTGAGGCAGAGGAACATAAGCTTTTTGAGTTATATTCAACAGTAACAGAGGTATGTACAATTGGTCACACCCATTTTAGTTATGCCCTGTGGGTGCTAACAGGTATAGTTAAGAGAATGATGGGATATCAAGATCCGACTAGGGTTAGAGTAACCCAAATTGGTAAATGGATTACTTTCATTTGTTGGCATTTCCGAAGGGTATTACAAATGTTCCAATAGATCTTCCTGTGAGACACCCAGATGGTGCACCCTAGAATATTACGATTAGATGTGAATGTTAGCATTCAGAAGATAGGCAGTGAAAGCCTGGATGGGATAAATATTACCTTAAGTGTGGCTCTCATCCCTAGTAGAATGAGGATGTTGAGCAACCCAAAGTGCCATTGGATGTAGCAAAGGGAAATCTAAAAGTGAAAGAATGTCGTATTGAAGTTTTCACAAGAAAAGGGATATGCAGAAATATTAGCAGAGTAATGAGAAAAGAGATAAGAAAGCATTATGAATAAGGTGTGATACATGGATGAAAATGGTAGAGTGTTACAAAACCTATAGTCAAATGAGGGAAGAGACGAAAAGTGATGGACCTTAAGACAACAAAAGAGTATAGGTCATAAGGTTATATCCTCATTTCGAGAAATAAGTTCATGAATCCAACACGACTACCAGAGAGGAGAGTTAATCCCCAGAGTAATATAGATCAGTATGGACTGATAAACAAGATAAACTAAATTTGAATTAGGGACTGAATGATTGGAAAGTACTCAATATCATGGGAATTTCAGATTTTGTCCTTCCAATAATAGAATGGATGACAAAAGAAGATTCATGAGAAATTCAGAGAATGGTCATCCAGGGAGACGCTTCCCTAAAGCAAACAATGTGAGCAAAGTTAAACTTAACAGACTGTATGTGCCAGTTAAGCTAAGTGCCACCCTCGTAAGTAAGGGAATTTGTCATCTTTGGTATAGAAGGATTGCCGCAAGGCGAGTAAGGATCATTGATGTTGTGAAACAATGCCAAAAATGAAGAGGTAAAACATCTATAGGTAAATCCTCGTGGCTTCAACTCTTAGTACACCTCAAAGTGGGAAATATGAAGTGATGTGGTATTAAGTCAGAATTAAGTGGTTCTAGTGACTATGGCATGGTAAAGGAAGAATGCGATAAATGAAAGAGGAATGATATGACACTTATCCAAATCTTACAGATACGCTACGATTCAAGAATATTGTGCAAGGACAACGTCAAGGAGAGGAAGTAAAGGTTCCTGCCTAAGCTGTTATTAATAAATAAGGAGCCAGTGTGAGACGTAAATTAAGACAAAGGAAATAACCCAAGAAATATTACGAGGAATATTGATATGAGAATGGCCCAACGAGTAATTAGTAATTGGTCAGGAGGATACCAGTTATGGCTAAACAGGAGGTTACAGACGAGTCATTAGATCATGTAAGATAAACATAGTATAACCCAACATGCAGAATTCAGCCTAAAAGAATATCATTATAATACTTGAGATATATTCAAATATGAGTCGGGGTAGTTAAAGGTACTGTATGAGTATTACGGGGATAAAAGAAAGTGCCACTGGGAAGGCAGTCAAAATATCAGTTCAGAAGCAACCGTACAAGCACAAGGGCATGGAAGTAAGCAACTACGGATGATTATAGGCAAGTAAGAACATCGAAAAGGTCCGTAATAAGCTCACAGTTTTATGAGTGTCAAGGGTTCTCCCTAAGTACTACAGTGAAGGACTAGCTGAGGAAATGAGGAAGAAGGCTTCAATCTAAGCACAGTGACCTAAAGAGGAAATGGTCTTGTAACAACAGTTTCACAACAACATTGTACGTCCTCCATAAGAAAGAGGAATCTACCGTGGCTAGTGAATTGGAAGTAAAAATCAAAAGAAATATTCAAAGATCATATGAGTTGTATGGAAATTTCAGCATGCGTGGGAGCTAAGATAAGCTAAGTATGCATGCAATAAGGGGAAAGAAACATCAGGAAAGGTAATAACCTACGTTAAAAGAAAACTGAGAATGAACGAAAGGAATGATTTGATCAATGATCCCGAGTTGGTGATGTTATGAACGCACTTAAGAGTTTGGATTCTTATACATGCAGCATATATGTTGACTATCATATAGCCGTAAAAGATTCCGGTATAAGTTAAAAGAAAGAATTAAGCCCAGTGCATAGACAAAGGATTGGATTGTTAGAAGATTGTGTCATGGATATTCTATAACGCCCATGAAAGTCTAAGGTAATAACTGATACCATGAGCCAAAGGTCGGAAGATAGCTTAAGCCTATGCAAAGGTTGATCAGAAGGAAGAGGGAACTAAAGAATTACATCACGGAAGTAAATCAGGAGTCTGATTATTGGACCTAGAAAAATTATAGAAGTTGTGCTGGAGAACATGACAGAATCACTCTTAATATCAGATGTTCAAGAGAAATAACACAACAATTATAATCTATAATGGCCCTACAAGGAAGCCAGTTAGAAGAAGTACCAGCCTCATAAGAAATTAGTACGAAGCTCCCACCGGATTGTGTATGTACCAGAGGTGCAAGTATTATAATAGAGCTTCAAGTTATGGATGTAAATTATACCTATGTGGAAGGGAGGTCAGGAAAGAGATGGAAGATATGATGCAAAATTTTAAGGTAAGGTAAAGTTGAACGACATACGAGATACTCAAGGGTAGAAGATGTGAATAGTCCATACTTCGGATAGGAGGCTAGAAGTGCTGAGATTCAATATCTAGGAATGATAGCGATATCGTTAGTAGCATACCTTCCAGCCTATGGTCTAGGTATCGAAAAGCTTGTCTAAGAGAGTAAAGAAGAATTAGAGAAGATGTGATGTCTCGCTTGATGTTCCAGAACAACATAAGAAAATCTATGGTGCATGCAAGTTGAAGGAAGGCCGCAGATAGAATAAATAGATATGTATAGGTCCCAAGCTAAAGTATAGTAGAGCGACAAAGTTTTAACGAAACATGAGTAAGGATGGGGAAAGGCAAGTGAAAAGATGACGAGAATGGATAAGTCCCTAGGATTAAACCCATAAAAACAAGTAGAGCAGATGATTTCTCCAAAGTATGCAAAGTTCAGTATAGCCTGAATGAACTCAAAGGAATCTAAGAATAATATCATTTAGAGAGAATGAAATGTTGGCCTAGTAATAAAATGAAGGGATAATCATGACAGATAAATAATGATGTTTGGGCCTTTGTTTGAATAATGATTTGAAAAAAGAAGAAGAGAAAATAGAAGAAGAGAAGGAGAAAAAATATTTCGCTAGCGGCACAAAATCAAGATACCCCATAAGGTGAATCGCATTGAGACACTATGAAATATGATTATGGAAATCACTTCAAATATTCCTCAATACAATGTAAGCCCTAGCAGTAATGTATTACGTAAATAAGTTTCAAGTATTCAAGTAAAGGATTATATATCAACGTTGAGGCGAATCAACAATGGTCAGATATAAATTATAAAGTATGACATGAGGCTAGGCCATGATTCTTAAGGCGAACGGTAATGAAAGGGCATTGAAGGACTGAGATTTATACCTAAAGGGTAGGCAACAAAAGTAACTGGGAACTTGGTAAGCATACCTCAGTAAAGGTAGATTGAAGCAAAAATTATGGTACAGTATAACCAATGTAAATGCAGTAAAGTCATGTGAATGGGTAACCAGATCTATGAAATAAGATATGGCCATATTCGCAAGTTCTACAAAGTATCGAGAAAAGGACTTCAATATACCTATAGAGGCTCAGAGAGGCATCCTATTAAGCCTTGTATATACAAAGTAAGGCCTATAGATTGACTAAAATATAAAAGAAAAAAAAGAAGAAAGAAAGATGAATTACATAAGTGCACCTATAAAGCTAGGGTCATACAGGCTGCATGATATGAGGTAACATAAGTTGCAAGATTAGGAAGATTTCGACCACAAGTCATGACATAGGAATAGAGGCCTAAAGGGGGGGAATACCCTGGCCTTTGGACTTATACACAGAACAGTTGCCTAGATGGCAAGAGGATTACTAAAGTATTCGCAAGAGCGATGGGATATGAGAACGTTAAGCGCATCAGTCAACATTCGAGGACGAATGTTCCAAAGGGGGGAATGATGTCACACCCCATATTTTTGTACATGAAAGAATGCCATAAATAAATTAGTGAGTTCCCGGAAGTTAGATGTTACACCTAGCAGTATTACATTACGGTGATGTCACGTTTTACAGTATTAAGTTACGACGATGTTGAACCCTGAAGTATTGTACGTTAAAATTTCGTTTTCAACTAACCGATGTAAGACTCGGAGATGAGATCATCTTGATGTTAACGTACTTAAGCTATTTATAGCAAGCAATAAATAACTATTATGAAGAATAAGAGGGTACACGGATTAAAGAAAACGAGTTTCGTTGAAAGTGATCAATTTGGAATAAAATACGGGTCGAACGATAATACCCGATAATTATGAATTAGTACCATGCGAGATACCATATGATCAAGGTAGTATAATATATAAAGTATTTTAATAATAAATAGAATTTTTAAGTAATTCGGGGCAATTTTTAAATTATGCGGGTAATTGGTTAATTACCGGATAACAGAACATTACCCAGTTAACTAATAAGCGGACAAAAATTTAATCAATGACGCATGGGGAACGTGGAAGCCCCTCCTTTTGTATAAGATGAGTCATTAACTCATACTTTACATGTGTCTAGATTTAGAAAATCCAAGTCTTACAAAGACTTTGGGGTAGGCCTTGTCAAAATCAAAGGAAATAAACAATTTCATTTTAAAAGACAAAGGTGCAATGTTACATTCTGTTCCAAAATGAGAAACAGAACCTTCAACTCAAATTTCAAAATCAAACATTAGGGATCCTTGGTAACTTTTAAAAGACAATTTGTCTTTTAGAACAAAGATCGTTCAAGAACATAATGGAAATGGAAATTTGTCCAAAATTTCAAGACCAAGCAAAGTTTGTTTCAATTTCAAGTAAATCCAGTGTACATTTCATAGAAGCAGATTCGTTTAAATAATTCCAGGAACAGGCATGTTTAGGTTATCCCTTCTTTCTTTTGCATGATCCATACGATACGAACGAAATGTGCAAATGCACAAATTCCATAAGTGACTCTATTCATAGAAGTATTAGAGATATCTATGTTCTTGAATTTCCATGTGTCATAATATTTTATCATATGTTCATGGGTCTCAGAAAAATATGAAAGTTGAAAAGATGTTACTTTATGATATTACTCAAAGGCAAAGTGGTCTTATGACAATTCCAAAAGATTTTATTAACGTACTTTTCATGCATTGCATACATGTACATTGACCCATGACTCAGACGGTGTTATATATGCGTATATATGTATATGGGATATGGAAAAAGGTTACGGCGTTATATACGCACCACCACCTGATCAGCTGGTATATGATGATGATGTTGCCCACAGTGGCTGAAATATGATTCAAACGTCGTTATATATGTGTATATGTGTACGTAATCAAATGGAGTTATATATGCATATATATGTATGTATTCAAACGGTGTTAAATACATGTATATATGTATGTATATATATGTATAAGGGATATGGGAAAGGTTATGGCGTTATATATGCACCACAACCTGATTAGCTGGTATACGATGATGATTTTGCCCAGAGTGGCCGATATGATATGATGGAATGCCCTCAGGGGCTGATGATGTTATGAAACATGTACCTATGCACGACATGACATTCATATGCATATGCATGATGCTAAAAGTAATTTATGATTTACAAAGTTATTCAGACTTGCAGGATGAGTCATGTATTCTATATTTCTTTCATGTCTCTTATGTACTTATTTATATACCTTACATACTAGGTACATTATTTGTACTGACGTCCCTTTTACCTGGGGACGCTGCGTTTTATGCCCGCAGGTCCCGATAGATAGGTCGAGAACCCTCCAAGTAGGCTATCAGCTCAGCAGAAGATGTTGGTGCACTCCATTTGCTTCGGGATTGCTTGTTTGGTTAGTATGATTTGGACGTGTATTGTTTGGTATGGCGGGACTCTATCCTGACCTTTATGACATTTATGTATTCTTAGAGGCTTGTAGACATATGTCGTATACGTGAAAGATTGTACGGCCTTGTCGGCCTATGTTTGAGTTTATAAATGATTATGTTGGTCTATTAGGTCTGTATGTCATGTGTATATAATGATGTAATAAGAAAGATACGTTACATTGGTACTCGGTCGAGTAAGGTACCGGGTTGGCCGTCGCAACCCATCGGTTTAGGTCGTGACAGTCCTGTCGTAGGGAGGTGGTCATGGGTCGGATAAGAGGCCCCGTCATTCAGGTAGATTCAGTGGTGCCTCATCTGGAGGCAGAGATTCATATGGTAGAGGCCATTCTCCTAGGCCCTTTCATTCAGCTCTTCAGGTCTCTCACGGTGCTTCAGGTAACCGTGGTCCGTAGATGCAGTATTCTGATCAGCAGTCCTACAATGCACCATCAACTCATATTAGTGCACCGCCGCTCCAGAGTTTTCGGGGTGGTCATTCAGGTCTCCAGGGTCAGTCTCAGTTTCCTCAGCTACAACACTCAGGTGGATGTTTTGAGTGTGGTGAGTATAGTAATATCAGGAGAACTTGTTCGAGGATGGTGGGTACTCAGTCGTAGTAGTAGGGTTTTCGTGCTATGGTCCAGGCACCAGGTGTTCCATAGACCGCCCAACCAGCTAGAGGTGGGGGTAGAGGTGCTAGAGGTGGAGGTAGAGGATTTAGAGGTAGAGCTCAGGCTGCTAGAGGTGGAGGCCAACCAGCTACAGGCCGTCCCAGAGATGGAGCCAGGGTGGTAGGGCCCAGCCCCGATGTTATACTCTTTCAGCCAGGCCCGAGGCTAACGCTTCAGATGTAGTTATTACAGGTACGGATCTGGTTTGTAATAGAGATGCTTCAGTGTTATTTGATCCAGGGTCCACCTACTCGTATGTGTTATCTTATTTTGCACCGTATCTGGTTAAGCCTAGTGATTCATTGAGTGTTCCCGTATATGTGTCTACATCGGTGGGTGATTCTATTGTAGTTGACAGAGTTCATCATTCTTGTATTGTGGTGATTGGGGGTCTTGAGACTCGTGTAGATTTGTTGCTTTTAGACATGGTCAATTTCTATGTTATATTTGGGATGGACTGGTTATCACCTTACCATGCTATCTTGGACTATTATGCCAAGACTGTGACCTTAGCTTTACCGGGTATCCCTCGTTTAGAGTGGAGAGCGACTCCTGGTCATGCTACCCGTAGTGTTATCTCTTATGTGAAGGCTCGACGTATGGTCGAGAAGGGGTTTTTTGGCCTATTTGGCATATATTCGTGATTCTAGTGCTGAGGTTCCCTCTATTAATTTTGTGCCCGTTGTTCGTGAATTTCTTGAGGTATTCCCTTCAGACTTGCCGGGTATGCCACCCACCCGACAAGGATATTGATTTTTGCATTGATTTGGCTCTAGGCACTCAGCCCATTTCTTTCTCACCGTATCGTATGGCCCCGCCTGAGTTGAAAGAGTTGAAGGAACAATTGCAAGACTTGCTTGAGAAGGGTTTCATTAGTCCCAGTGTTTCGCCTTGGGGTGCGTCGGTGTTGTTTGTTAAGAAGAAGGATGGGTCGATGAGAATGTGTATTGATTACCGACAGTTGAACAAGGTTACAATCAAGAATAAGTATCCATTGCCGAGGATTGATGATCTGTTTGATCAGCTTCAAGGTGCTAAGGTATTTTTAAAGATTGGTTTAAGATCTGGCTACCATCAGCTGAGGATTAGGGAATCCGATGTCCCTAAGATAGCTTTCCGCACTCAGTACGAGCATTATGAGTTCTTGGTGATGTCATTAGGGTTGACAAATGCCCCAACAACTGTTATGGATTTGATGAACCGAGTGTTCAGGCCTTATTTGGACTCGTTCGTGATAGTATTCATTGATGAAATTTTGATATATTCCCGCTGCCAGGAGGAGCACGAGCAGCATCTCAGAGTGGTTGTTCGGTCTTTGAGGGATAGTCAATTATATGCTAAGTTCTCGAAGTGTGAGTTCTGGTTGAGTTCAGTTGCATTTCTGGGTCATGTTGTATAAGCAGAGGGTATTCAGGTTGATCTGAAGAAGATTGAGGCAGTCAAGAACTGGCCTAGACCAGCATCAGCACAGAGATTCGGAGTTTCTTGGGATTGGAAGGCTACTATCTCCGGTTCGTGGAGGGGTTTTCATCTATCGCAGCCCCGATGACCAGGTTGACCCAAAAGGGTGCCTAGTTCAGATGGTCAGATGAGTGTGAGGCGAGCTTTCAGAAGCTCAAGACAGCTCTGACTATGGCACCAATGTTGGTTTTGCCCACAGGTTCAGGGCCTTATACAGTCTATTATGATGCATCTCGCATTGGACTTAGTGTAGTATTGATGTAGGATGGCAGGTTCATTGCCTATGCTTCGCGGCAGTTGAAGATTTATGAGAAGAATTATCTGGTTCATGATTTGGAGTTGGAAGCCATTGTTTACGCGTTAAAGATTTGGAGGCATTATCTGTATGGCGTGGGATGTGAGGTGTTCACAGATCACAAGAGTCTTCAGTATTTGTTCAAACAAAAGGAGTTGAATTTGAGGCAGAGGAGGTGGTTGGAGTTATTGAAGGATTATGATATCACTATCTTATATCACCCGGGAAAGGCCAATGTGGTGGCCGATGCCTTGAGTAGGAAGTCAGCCAATATGGGCAGCCTTGCTTATATTCCGGTCGGTGAGAGGACGTTTGCTTTGGATGTTCAAGCCTTGGCCAATCGGTTTGTGAGGTTGGATATTTCTGAGCCTAGTCGGGTATTAGCTTGCACGGTCGCTCGTTTCTTCTTTATTGGAGAATATCCGTGATCGGTAGTATGATGATCCCCATTTGTGTGTCCTTAGAGACACGGTGCAGCGCGGAGGTGCCAAGCAGGTTACCTTAGATGATGATGGAGTTTTGAGATTGTAGGGTCGAGTTTGTGTGCCTAATGTGGATGGGCTCCGAGAGTTGATTTTAGAGGAGGCCCATAGCTCCCGGTACTCTATTCATCCGGGCGCCGCGAAGATGTATCAAGATTTGCGGCAGCATTATTGGTGGCGGAGAATGAAGAAGGATATCGTTGCATATGTAGCTTGGTGTTTAAATTGTCAGCAGGTTAAGTACGAGCATCAGAGGCCTGGTGGTTTATTTCACAGAATTGAGCTTCCCGAGTGGAAGTGGGAGCAAATCACTATGAATTTCCTTGTTAGACTCTTGTAGACTCGGAGGAAGTTCGACGCAGTATGGGTCATTGTTGATAGGCTGACCAAGTCAGTGCATTTTATTCCTGTGGCAGTCTTCTATTCATTCGAGAGGTTAGCTGAGATCTATATCCAGAAGATTGTTCGTCTTCATGGTGTGCCTATGTCTATCATTTCGGATCGAGGTACGCAGTTCACCTCTCGTTTCTGGAGAGCAATTCAGCGAGGGTTGGGTACACAGGTTGATTTGATCACAGCATTTCATCCTCAAACAGACGGGCAGTCCGAGCAGACTATTCAGATTTTGGAGGATATGTTTCGAGCTTGTGTCATTGACTTTAAAGGCTCGTAGGATCAGTTTTTGCCTTTAGCAGAGTTTGCCTACAACAGCAGCTACCAGTCGAGTATCTAGATGGCTCCTTTTGAGGCATTATATGGTAGACGGTGTCGGTCTCTGGTTGGATGGTTTGAGCAAGGAGAGGCTCGATTGTTGGGTACGGATCTGGTTTAGGAGGCTTAGGACAAGGTCAGGATTATTCAGGATAGGCTTCGTACAGCTCAATCCAGGCAAAAAGGTTATGCAGACCGCAAGGTTCGAGATGTGGCTTTTATGGTTGGAGAGCGGGTATTGCTCCGAGTGTTGCCTATGAAGGGCGTGATGAGATTTGGGAAGAAGGGCAAGCTTAGCCCTAGGTTCATCGGTCCATTTAAGATTCTTGATCGAGTGGGAGAGGTGGCTTATAGACTTGCATTGCCGCCGAGCTTATCAGCCGTGTATCTAGTGTTTCATCTATCCATGCTCCAGAAATAGCACGGCGATCCATCCCACGTGTTAGATTTCAGCACTATCCAGTTGGACAAGGACTTGTCTTATGAGGAGGAGCCGATAGCTATTCTAGACCGGCAGGTTCGTCAGTTGAGGTCGAAGAGTTTTCCTTCTGTTTGTGTTTAGTGGAGAGGTCAGCCTCCTGAGGCATTGACCTGGGAGTCCGAGTCCGATATGGGAGCCGTTATCCCCATCTTTTCCCCGACTCAGGTACTTCCTTCTTCTGTCCGTTCGAGGACGAACAGTTGTTTTAGAGGTGGAAAATGTGATGACCCAAAAGGTCATCACTTGTTTTAAAACAAAACTTCCATGTTTTGAGGCCTTGAAAACCTCATTTAGAGTCACCTCGATTTGTGTGCACAGTCCGACGTGTAGTCGGAAAGCTTAAATATGAAATTCTGTGAAAAATGATAAAATTTGGTTATAAAATAAGTTAATTTAACTTCGGTCAATGTTTTGGGTAAACGGACTCGGACCTGTGATCTGACGGTCCCGGAGGGTCTGTAGGAAAATATGGGACTTGGGCATATGCTCGGAATCAAATTCCGAGGTCCCGAGCCCGAGAAAAGAATTTTCAAAGAAAATTGCTTTTTAAAATTGTTTAAGAAAATTTGAAATGAAATTTGATTAGAACATGATAGTATCGTGCCCGTATTTTATTTCTGGTGCCCGGTACAGGTCTTATATATGACGTTTCTGTGGAATTTGGTGATAAATGGATGTCATTTGACATGATTCGAACTTAAATTGCAAAATATTTGATGTTTAAAGAAGTTTTTAGAAAATTTCATTGATCTTGAGATTTATTTTGATGTTCATGATGTTATTTTGATGATTTGATTACACGAATAAATCTGTAAGATGTTTTTGAAGTTTTGTGTACACTTGGTTTGGAGTTCCGAGGGCTCGGGTGAGTTTCGGGTAGGTTCCGGAATGTCTTAGGCCTAAAAAACAGAGCTGTTGCAGGCTCAGAGAGGTGGAGGACCTCTAAAAAGGCCAGTGCAGTCCGCACGATATGGACCGCGGCCGCGGAGGGGCCTGTGCGACCGCACTAGATTCTGTGCGGTCCGCGGTGAAGAACAGATTCACTGGTCCGATTTCGGAAGCCTATATCCTTTGATTTACAAGGAATTTTGAGATGATTCAAAAACAAAAGTTGTAGCCCTTTATGTCTAATTTCCAGAAAGGTAAAGAAATTACAATTTGGACATCTGTAGAGAAAGTTATAGCCAAAATACTAAGACCTGTCACTGTAGAACACAAGAAGCCTGTGCGGCCGTGGTTGATTTTGTGCGGGCCGCACAGGGCATCTGATGGCAGTATATTTAGTCGGGATTTTCAGTTATTTTTCAATTTTTAAGACCCCAAAAACATAAGAGGCAATTTTTCAAACAATCTTTCTTCTCCAAATCAATTGTAAGTCGTTTTTAACTAGTTTTCTTCGATCATTAACATCTTTTAACATGATTTCAACTTCAAATCAATGATTTTCATGGGGAAAATTGGGTGTTTTGGGTAGAACCTAGGTTTTTCAAATTGGGGATTTGGACCTCGATTTGGGGTCCGATTTCAAAACAAATTATATATTTGAGTTCGCGGGGGAATGGGTGATCGAGTTTTGATTCGAACCTCGGGTTTTGACCATGTGAGCTCGGGGGTGATTTTGACTTTTGAGTAAAACTTTGGAAAATCCATTTTTCATGTATTCAAATTGATTCATTTAGCATTTATTAATATAATTAAGTAACTTGTGGCTATATACAAGCGAGTTGGTGGTGGAATCAAGAGGTAAAGCGATAGTTGAGGCTTGAATTTCATTCGTGACATCGAGTTAAGTGTACGGTCAAACCTTAGCTTGAGAGATTAGGAGTTGAGTCCTATTTGCTATATGCTTCTTGTTGAGTACAACGTATAGGCATGGTGACGAGTATCTATACGTTGGTGTCAAGCATGATCGTGAGTCTTAGATTGATACTTGTTGTATTCTTGAATGTTACTATTGTTGAAATAGTGAGTAAATCCTTGATATTGAGCAAAGACTTAGTTTGTTCATCGTGGAATCTACTTATGATTAAGAAATGGTGGTATTTGAGACGAGTAGGAGTTGAGTTAAGATTGGTTATAGCTGATTCTCCCTTTTCGGGACGGATATATTTGTACTGCTGAGTTCTCTGCCGGAATAGTGTAGTCTATTGTTGATCCCTTGCCGGGATGATTAATTTTGATTATTGGTGACTGTATAGTTGGAACGGGTTGCGCACCGCAACAGATATTATTTCAGATCGTGTTGCATGCCGCAACAGATATTATATTGGATCGGGTTGCACGCCGCAACAGATATTATATTGGACCGAGTTGCACACTGCAAGAGATATTATATTGGATCGGGTTACACGCCGCAATAGCTATATATATATATATATATATATATATATATATATATATATGGATCGGGTTGCATGCCGCAACATCTATATATATATATATGTGGATCGGATTGTATGCCGCAACAATATTAAGTGATAAGGGATCGGGTTGTGCACCGCAACAGTATTGTTATTGTGTCGTTAGATATTGAGTTGTCCTTTCATATTTTATTAAGTTTTTGTTGGTCTTGATATGTTTCCCCGAAGCATGTCCCCCCTCCCATTTTAAACTGCTCATTCCTATTTATTTTTCGCCATATATTATATAACTGCACAGGTTTATCTGGAGTCTGGTCCTAGCCTCGTCACTACCTCGCCGGGGTTAGACCGGGCACTTACCAGCACATGGGATCGGTTGTGCTGATACTACACTCTGCACTCTGTGCAGATACCAGAGCGGCACTTGATCAACAGTAGTAGGGGAGCCAGCCTTCAGTCCACCGAGACACCGAGGTAGCCTAGTAGGCGTCCGTAGGCCCGACGTCTCCTCTATCTTTTATTATGTTCTGTTATCTCATGTATCCGAGACAAACAATGTTATTTTTCCTTCAAACTGTTGTATGTAGTGCTCTTAGTAGTCCATGGATATTGTGACACCAGTTTCTGGGTAGAGGCATGTGTTGACTTTCGAAACATTTTGGTTTTTTATCTATTTAAGACTTCTGCTTAAATCTCATATTCCGCTGTCTTTTAGATGTTTATCACTTGTTAATATAAGTTGTAAAAAAGGATTAAAACAGAAGAGTTAAAGATTTCTACGTTCGTGGCTTGCCTAGCTTCTACGAGTAGGCGCCATCACGACTCCCAATGGTGGGAATTCCGGGTCATGACAATAAAGTTAAGTAACTTGTGGCTAGATACAAGTGAATTGGTGGTGGAATCAAGAGGTAAAGCGATAGTTGAGACTAGAATTGTGTTTGTAGCATCGAGGTAAGTGTTTGGTCTAACCTTAGCTTGAGGGATTAGGAGTTAAGTCTTATTTACTATATCTTAATTGTTGAGTACGATGTATAGGCATGGTGACAAGTATCTATACGTTGGTGTCAAGCATGTCCGTGAGTCTTATACTATGAATAATGTGACTCCATTTGAATTGTTCATGCTTTATGTGATGACTTCTATTGTTGAGTAAAGTTGTGAAAGTAATATTGGTATTTGAATATTGAAGAGCGTTGGCTCAAGTTGTAAAATGATTTGTGAAAAGTATAATTGGCAATTGAACATTATGGAGCATTAGCTCAACTTGTGATTTGAGTTGTGAAGTAAATGTGAAAAAAGTAAAGAAAAGAGAGGATCATGATATTGTCTCTCTTGCTAGGATGTTGTTGGTTTTAATGTTATCTCCCTTGCCGGGATGTTATTGCTTTTGATATTGTTTCCCTTGCCGGGATATGATTGTTGTACTATTGTTCCCTTGCCGGGATTTTATTGTGATTATATTGATTCCCTTGCCCTTATTATTTTGTGATTGTTGTTTGGGTAAGGAAGAGTGTTAAAGCATGAATGGTGATGTCGTGCATGATATTTGTGAGAGAATGTTAATGCAAGAAGGGTGATGTCATGCCGCACATGTACCATTCCGTGCCTTTATATGAGTGATAATTCACGAAGGATCATTCCGTGTCATAATTATGTGAAGTAAAAGTATGAAGGGTAATGTCGTGCCATTTATATTAATTTTATTGTGAGAACGAAAGTAAAAGCACGAAGGGTAATGCCGTGCACATGCCCCTGATTTTCCTGATTCTTACTGATAATTGAGTTATGGTGTTCTTTACGTTAATTTACTGCTTTTCTGTTGTTACCTGATTTTATTATGATGTTATTAATTCTCTTGCCCTAATTGTTTTGTGATTGTTTCTTGAGTGAGGAAGAGTGTAAAGCACGAAGGGTGATGTCATGCATTATTTTGGTGAGAGAGTGTTAAAGCACGAAGGGTGATGTCGTGCACTTGTCTTTGATTTCCTAATTTCTTATTGATAACTGAGTTATGGTTTCTCCACATTCAATTGTTGGTTTTCTGTTGATACTTGTTGTAACCCACAACATAATTCCCCCTTCCAATCTTCAATTGAAATGTGGTGATCTTTATATTTATTTGTGTTCTTATATTATTATTCGATGTCCCTGCAACATGTTTTCCCCCTACCAACTTTAATTATACATTTCTGCTTTTATTTTCCGTTGTATATGATTTAACTGCACAAGCTTATTTGGTAGTCTGGTCCTAGCCTTATCACTACTTCGTCGAGGTTAGGCTAGGCACTTACCAGCACATATGGTCGATTGTGTTGATACTACACTCTGCACTGTGTGCAGATTCCAGTGTTGTAGCTTTCGGACCATAGCTTTGGGTTGCTGCCTTCAATCCATTCGGAGATCCAAGGTAGTCTTGTAGGCGTCCGTAGGACCTGGCGTCTCCCTCTATCCTTTCATCCTGTTTTATTTACGTATTTCAGAAACAGTGTTGTATTTATTTTTCGGACCTTGTTTGTAGTATTTCTAGACCATCTGTGAAGTTGTGACACCAGTTCTGGGTAGTCTTTGTTTAAGAAATCGTATTGGAATTATTTAAATGGTTTTATTTGTTTCTTCCGCTTGTTTAAATTTTGCTGTTTATAAATCATTGATTCACAATTGCTAAAGGATTAAAAATAGGAAAAGGGTAAATTGTTCAAATGGTTGGCTTGCCTAGCTTTCACTAGTGGGCGCCATCATGACTCCCGAGGGTGAAAATCCGGGTCGTGATAAGTTGGTATCAGAGCTCTAGGTTACATAAGTCTCACAATTCATGAACAAGCTTAGTATAGTCTGAGGGATCGGTACAGAGACGTCTGTATTTATCTCCCAGAGGCTACAGAGTTAGGAAAAACATCACATCTATTCCTTCATGTCATGCGATGTTGTTCTCTTAATGCTAAATTAAAACCTTTACTCTTTTCCTTTCGCGAATGGTGAGGTCACGTATCGCTTTTTCAGCCGAACAACAGCACAGACCGGTGTTAGATCAGCTGTGTCTTCGGAGGCTTTATGGAGGTTGGATAGGTTTCACCAAGCTCTTCACTACCACTTTCAGCGGTGCATCTTCTGAGGATCCCCAGGATTATTAAGACGGCTATCATGAGGTTCTCAGGAACATGGGGATAGTGGAGACCAATAGGGTCAACTTTGCTACTTTTTGTTTGTCTAGATCCGCCAAAACTTGGTGGAGAGATTATTGTTTGGCCAGACCAGTTGGGTCACCAGCTTTGACTTGGGATCAATTTTCTCAGCTATTTCTGGAGAGGTTTCTTCCTATCACTCAGAGAGAGATCTATCAGAGGCAGTTTGTGCGTCTCCAGCAGGGTTCTATGACTGTTACTCAGTACGAGACCAAGTTTATTGATTTGACCTTTCATGCTCTTCTTATACTTCCCACAAAGAGATGGAGCGGGGAGGTTCATTGAAGTACTCGTTCAGCCCGCTCAGCCAGCTAGAGGTGGAGGTAGAGGTGGAGGTAGAGGTGTTAGAGGTGGAGCTCAGGCCACTAGAGATGGAGGCCAGCCAACAGCAGGCTGTCCCAGGGATGTAGTTCAAAGTGGTGGGGCCCAACCCCAATGTTATGCTCTTCCAGCCAGGCCTGAGGCTGAGGCTTTCGATGCAGTTATCATAGGTACTGTTTTGGTTTGTAGTAGAAATGCTTTAGTTTTATTTGATCTAGGATCTACGTAATCCTATGTGTCATCTTATTTTGCACCGTATCTGGTCATGCCTAGTGATCCTTTGGATGCTCATATATATGTGTCTACACCGGTAGGTGATTCTATTATGGTAAATCGTGTCCATCGTTAATGTATAGTTGTAATTGGGGTCTTGAGACTCGAGTAGGTTTGTTACTTTTGGACATAGTTGATTTTTCTATCATATTGGGGATGGACTGGTTATCACCATACCACGCTATCTTGGACTATCCTGCCAAGACCGTGACCTTAGCCTTGCCGGGTGTACCTTATTTCGAGTGGAGAGGGACTCTTAGTCATTCTACCCGTAGTGTTATTTCGTATATGAAGGCTCGACATATGGTCGAGAAGGGGTGTTTGGCTTATTTGGCATATGTTCGAGATTCTAATGCTGAGTTTCCTTCTATTGATTTTGTGCCTTTTGTTCGTGAGTTTCCTAAGTTATTTCCTTCAGACCTACCAGGTATGCCACCCAACAGTGATATTGACTTCTGCATTGATTTGGCTCCGGGCACCAGCCCATTTCTATCCCGATGTATTGTATGGCCCCGCCTGAGTTGAAAGAGTTGAAGGAGCAGTTGCAAGACTTGCTTGAAAAAGGCTTCATTAGACCTAGTGTCTCGCCTTGGGGTGCGCCGGTGTTGATTGTTAAGAAGAAGTACGGATTGATGAGAATGTGTATAAATTACCGGCAATTGAACAAGGTTACAATCAAGAATAAGTATCCATTACCGAGGATTGATGATTTGTTTGATCAGCTTCAGGGTTCCAAGGTATTTTCGAAGATTGACTTGAGATCTGGCTACCATCAGTTGAGGATTAGGGCATCCGATGTCCCTAAGATAGCTTTCCGCACTCAGTACGGGCATTATGAGTTCTTGGTAATGTCATTCGGGTTGACAAATGCCCCAGCAGCTTTTATGGATTTGATGAACCGAGTGTTCAGGCCTTACTTGGATTCGTTCTTAATAGTTTTTATTGATGATATTTTGATCTATTCCCGCAGCCGGGAGGAGAATGAGCAACATCTGAGAGTGGTTCTCCAAACTTTGAGAGATAATCAGTTGTATGCAAAGTTTTTGAAGTGTGAGTTCTGGTTGAGTTCAGTTGCATTCTTGGGTCATATTGTATCAACAAAGGGTATTCACGTAGATCTAAAGAAGATAGAGGCAGTCAAGAACTGGCCTAGACTAGCATCAGCTACAGAGTTCCGGAGTTTCTTAGGATTGGCAGGCTATTATTGTAGGTTTGTGGAGGGGTTTTCATCTATTGTAGCCCCGATGATCAGGTTCAACCAGAAGGATGTCCAGTTCAGGTGGTCGGATGAGTGTGAGGCGAGCTTTCAGAAGCTCAAGACAGTTTTGAATACGGCATCAGTGTTGGTTTTGCCTACAGGTTTAAGGCCATATATGGTTTATTGTGATGCATCTCGTATTGAACTTGGTGCGATGTTGATGTAGGATGACAAGGTTATTGCATATATTTCGCGTCAGTTGAAGATTCATGAGAAGAATTATCCAGTTCATGATTTGGAGTTAGCAACCATTGTTCACGCGTTGAAGATTTGGAGACATTATCTATATGGCGTGTCATGTGATGTGTTCACGGATCACAAGAGTTTGCAATACTTGTTCAAGAAGAAGGAGCTAAACTTGAGGCAGAGAAGGTGGTTGGAGCTATTGAAGGACTATGATATCACCATCTTATATCATCCGCGAAAGGCCAATGTGGTGGCCGATGCCTTGAGTAGAAAGTCAGCCAGTATGGGCAGTCTTGCGTATATTACGATCGGTGAGAGACCGCTTGCTTTGGATGTCCAGGCTTTGGCCAATCAGTTCGTGAGGTTGGATATTACATAGCCCAGCCGTGTATTAGCTTTCACATTCAATCGTTCTTCATTGTTAGAGCGTATTCGAGATTGGCAGTATGATGATCCTCATTTGTGTGTCCTTAGAGACACGGTGCAGCACGAAGGTGCCAAGCAGGTTACATTAGGAGATGATGGAGTTTTGAGGCTGCAGGGTCGAGTTTGTGTGCCTAATATGGATGGACTCCGAGAATTGATTTTAGAGGAGGCCCATAGTTCCCGCTACTCCATTCACCCAGACGCCGCTAAGATGTATCAAGATTGCGGCATCATTATTGGTGGAGGAGAATGAAGAAGGACATTGTTGCATAGGTGGTTCGGTGTTTGAATTGTCAGCAGGTTAAGTACGAGCATCAGAGGCCTGGTGGTTTGTTCCAGAAGATTGAGATTCCAGAGTGGAAGTGGGAGCGTATCACTATGGACTTCGTTGTTGGACTCCCACGGACTCAGAGGAAGTTCGATGCAGTGTGGGTTATTGTTGATAGGCTGACCAAGTCAGCACATTTCATTCCCGTGGCAGTCTCATATTCTTCCGAGAGGTTAGCTGAGATCAATATCCGGGAGATTGTTCGTCTTCATGGTGTGCCCGCGTCTATCATTTCGGATCGAGGTATGCAGTTTACCTCACATTTTTGGAGAGCAGTTCAGCGGGAGTTGGGCACACGAGTTGAGTTGAGCATGACATTTCATCCTCAGACGGACGGGCAGTCCGAGCGCACTATTCAGATTTTGGAGGATATGCTCCGAGCTTGTGTCATTGACTTTGGAGGCTCGTGGGATCCGTTTTTGCCGCTAGTAGAGTTTGCCTAAAACAACAGCTACCAGTCGAGTATCCAAATGGCTCCTTATAAGGCTTTATATGGTAGGCGGTGTCGGTCACCGGTTGGATGGTTCGAGTCGGGAGAGGCTCGGTTGTTGGGTACGGATCTAGTACAAGATGCATTGGACAAGGTCAGGATTATTCAGGATAGGCTTCGTACAGCTCAGTCTAGGCAAAAAAGTTATGACGACCGAAAGGTTCATTATTTGGCTTTCATGGTCGATGAGCGGGTATTGCTTCAGGTGACGCCTATGAAGGGCGTGATGAGATTTGGAAAGAAGGGCAAGCTTAGCCCTAGGTTCATTGGCCCGTTTGAGATTCTTGATCGAGGGTGGAGAGGTGGCTTACAAACTTGCGTTGCCACTGAGTTTATCAGCTGTGCATCCAATGTTTCATGTGTCCATGCTTTGGAAGTATCACGGCGATCCATCCCACGTGTTAGATTTCAGCACTGTCCAGTTGGACAAGGACTTGTCCTAAGAGGAGGAGCCGATAGTTATTCTAAACCAGCAAGTTCGTCAGTTGAGATCGAAGAGTTTCCCTTCTATTCGTGTTCAGTAGAGAGGTCAGCCTGCTGAGGCATCGACCTGGGAGTCCGAGTACGATATGCGGAGCCGTTATCCCCATCGTTTCCCTGACTCAGGTACTTCCTTCTTATGTCCGTTCGAGAACGAACGGTTGTTTTAGAGGTGGAGGATGTGATGACCCAAAAGGTCATCACTTGTTTTAGAAACAAATCCTGTGTTCCGAGGCCTTAAAACCTCATTTTTACCTCACCTCAATTTGCGTGCGTGGTTCGGACCTATATTCGGAAAGCCTTTTATGTGAAAATATAAGAAATAGAAATTTCTAGAGTTAAAATTTGATTATGGTTGACTTTGATCAATATTTTGAGCAAATGGATCCGAATCCATGTTTCAACGATCCCGGGAGGTCCGCAGTAAAATATGAGACTTGGGCGTATGCCCGGAAATGGATTCCGAGGCCCCAAGCCTTAGAAATCAATTTTTGAAAGAAATTATTTTGCTGAATTATTTATGAAATAAAGAAAAGAATTAATGTTTGAAACCATTGATATCGGGCCCGTGTTTTGGTTCCGGAGCCCGTACAAATTTGTTAAAGTATTTAAATGATAACGGTAAAATTTGGTGAAAATGGAGTTTATTTGACGTGATTTGGATCTCCGGTCGAAGAGTTGTGAACTTTAAAGTGCTCTTGATGAAAATGATGAGTTTTGTGGTTTAATTCATAGTTTTACATGCTATTTTCATGAATTGGTTGCACGAGCAAGTCCGTATGATTTTTTGGGTTAGTGTTCATGTTTGGTTTGGAGCCTCGAGGGCTCGGGTGAGTTTTGGATAGGCTACGGAGTGAAATTTGGACATAGGAATTTCTGGTGTGTTGTAGTTCTGCAGGCTTTGCAATTGTGAAGCCTGGCTCGCAAATGCGAATATTGGCCTAGGCTGCCTTGGTCGCAAATGCGACATCGCAAATGTGAAGGCAGTATCAGAAATGCGAAGAGGACTGGATTCCTCAGGGTTCGCAAATGCGAAGCCCTATTCGCAAATGCGAAGTTAGCAGTCTGAGGGGTTCGCAATTGCGACACCTGCAACCTACAAAAACATAACTTAGACGCATTTCAACCATTTTTCAAACCCTATCAAAATCAAAACACTCTTGGGCGATTTTTCAAAGACAAGTACTCTTCTAAATCGATTGTAAGTCATTTCTAACTTGTTTTTATTAAATCTTTAACATCTTTTCTCATGATTTCAACTCAATCAAAGGTTTTCATGTGGAAAATTGGGTGTTTTGGGGTGGAACCTAGGTTTTTCAAATTTTGGGGATTTGGACCTCGATTTGACGTCCGATTTGGGTTCGTGGAGGAATGGTTCATCGGGTTTTGGTTCGAACCTCGAGTTTTGACCATGTGGGCCCGGGGCGATTTTTTGACTTTTTGGGAAAAGCTTTAGAAAATCTATTTTCATGCATTGGAATTGATTCATTTAGCATTTATTGATAAAGTTAAGTAACTTGTGGCCAGATACGAGCGAATTGGTGGTGGAGACTTGAATTGTGTTCGTGGCATAGAGGTAAGTGTTTGGTCTAACCTTAGCTTGAGGGATTAGGAGTTGAGTCTTATTTGCTATGTGTTAATTGTTGAGTACGACGTATAGGCATGGTGACAAGTAGGGGTGTACAAACCGAACCGAAAAATCGCACCAAACCGAAAAGTCAAACCAAACTGATTAAAAAACCCGACTTGGTTTGGTTTGATTTGGTTTGGTATTGAGTAAAAACATCTGAACCAACCCGACATATAAATATATAATTTTTATATATATTTTTAAGATTTCATATAAAGTTTTCTTTAAAAAAAATGTCTAGAAATATTTGGGATTCTCTTGCAAAATATAAATTTTAATAGAATATAAAGGGGTCCATATTTATTGACCTTAAATAATGGATTGTATGATCACTTTCTTATCAAGTGTTACTGAAATACGTCTATCTCTTTGTTCTTCCATATTCATATCATATGTTAAGAACTATTAAATTCTTATATCTTTTTGGAATGCGAAATGGATATTAATATTTAGGTATAATATTGATTTTTATGTTTAATTACTAAAATCGGTTAACCTGAAAATGAAAAATTATTATCAGACGACTACAAAAATAATTATTATGTGCTACTAATAGAATTTTTCCCATAAGAATATTTTAATTGATAATATGTTTGTCAATTTTTTATATTTTTACTAAATAGATATATACTTATCAAATATTTAACAAAGTAAGATTGAAATAATATGTAAGTAACAAAAAACCCGAAAACCCGAATAACCCGACAAAGCCGAACCAATCCAAACCGATATAGTTGGTTTGGTTTGATTTTGAAAAAAACCGAACCAGTCCGGTCCATGTACACCCCTAGTGACAAGTATCTATATGTTGGTGTCAAGCATGCCCGTGAGTCTTATACTATGAATAATGTGACTCCATTTGAATTGTTCATGCTTTATGTGATGACTTCTAATGTTGAGCAAAGTTGTAGAAGTAATATTGGTATTTGAATATTGAAGAGCGCTGACTCAAGTTATAAAATGATTTGTGGAAAGTATAATTGGCAATTGAATATTATGGAGCATTGGCTGAACTTATGATTTGAGTTGTGAAGTAAATGTGAAAAAAGTAAAGAAAAATAGGATCATGATATTGTCTCCCTTGCTGGGATGTTATTGCTTTTGATATTATTCCCTTGCCGGGATATGATTGTTGTACTATTGTTCCCTTGCCGGGATTTTATTGTGATTATATTGATTCCCTTGCCCTTATTGTTTTGTGATTGTTGTTTGGGTAAGGAAGGGTGTTAAAGAACGAATGGTGATGTCGTGCATGATATTTGTGAGAGAGTGTTAATGCACGAAGGGTGATGTCGTGATGCACGATGTATCATTCCGTGCCTTTATATGAGTGATAATTCATGAAGGATCATTCTGTGTCATAATTATGTAAGGTAAAAGCACGAAGGGTGCTGCCGTGCCATTTATATTGATTTTATTATGAGGACGAAAGTAAAAGCACGAAGGGTAATGCCGTGCATATGCCCATGAATTTCCTGATTCTTGCTGATGATTGAGTTATGGTGTTCTTTACGTTTATTTACTGTTTTTCTGTTGTTACCTAATTTTATTGTGATGTTATTGATTCATTTGCCCTAATTGCTTTGTGATTGTTTCTTGGGTGACGAAGAGTGTAAAGTATGAAGGGTGAAGCCTTGCATTATTTTGGTAAGAGAGTGTTAAAGCACGAAGGGTGATGTCGTGCACTTGTCTTTGAATTTCCTAATTTATTATTGATAACTGAGTTATGGTTTCTCTACATTCAATTGTTGGTTTTCTATTGATACTTGTTCTAACCCGCAACATGATTCCTCCTTCCTATCTTCAATTGAACTGTGGTGATCCTTATATTTATTTGTGTTCTTCTGTTATTTTTCGATGTCCCCGCAGTATGTTTTCCCCCTCCCAACTTTAACTGTATATTTTTGCTTTTATTTTTCATTGTATATGATTTAACTGCACATGTTTATTTGGTAGTCTGGTCCTAGCCTCGTCACTACTTCGCCGAGGTTAGTCTAGGCACTTACCAACACATGAGGTCGGTTGTGCTGATACTACACTCTGCACTGTGTGTAGATCCCAGTGCTGTAGCTTTCGGACCGTAGCTTTGGGTTGTTGCCTTCAGTCCATTCGAAGATCCAAGGTAGTCCTGCATGGGTCCGCAGGCCCTGGCGTCTCCCTCTATCCTTTCATCCTGTTTTATTTACGTATTTCAGAAACAATATTTTATTTATTTTTCGGAACTTGTTTGTAGTATTCCTAGACCGTCTGTGAAGTTGTGATACCAGTTCTGGATAGTCTTTGTTTAAGAAATCGTATTGAAATTATTTAAATGGTTTTATTTATTTCTTCCGCTTGTTTAAATTTCGTTATTTATAAACTGTTGATTCACAATTGCTAAAGGATTAAAAATGGGAAAAGGGTAAATTATTCAAACGGTTGGCTTGCCTGGCTTTCACTAGTAGGCGCCGTCACGACTCCCGAGGGTGAAAAAGTCGGATCGTGATATATTATAGCAAGAGTTACATATTTACTATACCCATATGTATTCAATCCAAATTAACAAGAATAATGTTATAGTACATTAAAAAAGGGAACACCAAAAAATTTACTAACATTGACAGCAAAGGGAACATTAGAAAAGGGAACACCAACTGTTAATAACATTTAACACTAACTGTCATAACATTCATAACACCAACAATGATAACATTCACATAATGCACTTCATAGAAATCCATACATCAACTAGCAAAATAACATCAATCAACAAAAAAAATGTATTGTCATAGTAGTAAGTATATTAACCAGCAAAAATAACAATTGTACTTTATCAAATCTTCAACAGCCTCCTTGCCACCTTCATCCACTTGTGCCATATTCCTTAATTGGTCTTTAAAATCTTCTTCATGTGTGCTCCATGCAGCCCATCATAAGTACTTCTTATATTTCCCATGTCCCCATCTTGTACATCAATTTGTCTCTATGTATCTTACACAATATCTGTGGTATGCTTCAGGAAGAACCAAATGGACTGAATTAATCAAACCCTTAAAATGAAAAAAACATAAAAGAGATGCATCAGTAAAGAGATGAATCAATTAAAGTGATAGGTTAATACCTTTTGTATATCTGATGTAAATGTGATCCCTTCTCCCATTTTGAGGTCCAATGAATGTTGTACTGTCTTAAGAACTAGCTCCATGTCACTTTGGTCTCTTTATCAACAACAGCCCAAGCTGGGGATAAAAGTTCCTAATGGAGTCTTGAGCAACAACTACGAACAATTGACCCTTGCATTTTCCTTTTAAAAAGGTTCTATCCAAGCCAATGGATGGTCTCAACCTACTATTAAACCCCATTTTCAATGCATGAAAACATATATACATTCTTAAAAATTTTCTTTTTCCTTCATTAAGTGCATCCTTTGAAATGTTAATCACCACATCTGTTCTTGGATTACTAGACCTTAATTTATTAGCATAAGCCTCAAGCTTGTTGTAATCATCTGCAAAACTATCCTCCATTTTCTCCTAGATCATTCTCTTGGCTCTCTTACACTTTGAATGACTAATATTGATGTTAAATGCAGCTTTTACACTTGGCATCATCTTCTTAATTTTAATCTTAGGATTATCTTGCAGCCCTCTCTTAAAGTAAGCAACTATAGTTTTTGCACTTACCCTGTGGTTATCATATGCAGTATTACACTTATGTTCTTCCTTTAAAGTCTTGAATTTAACACCAGGACCTTTAGAGTCTTTAGAAATGTTACAAATAAAGGGGCAATCTTATGTTGTTTTAACCCATAACCATTAGCAAGGGAATACATATGTTGAAGAATTTTCTAGCGTCTGGAATGTCTTTGAGTGTCATGGACTTGTGTAACTCCTTATAATTAGTCAACTTATCAGATATCTTCCTCTTTTATTGTGTATGAAGTCTTCTAATGAATCGGATTCACTATCAAAACAATATGAAGAATCAGAAGAATGACAGACATGTTCTTCACTGTCATCTGAGCTACAGTCAGTAGCAGCATCAAGTTCTGTTGTGTTTGACTCAATGCGCTAGACTATATTATGAACATTAATACTTAACTCACACGTATCTATAACAAAGAAGTCAATAACATTAAACTGATCACTAACCAAAGACAGTAGACTCCTAACACCTTGATCACTTTCTATTTCATAATATCTACCAGAAGGCCCATTCACAATTACTTGTTGACTCCAATAAACCCCAACTTAGAAGTAAATTAATTTACTAAATAGTTACAAGACAGTTGGTTAGAGTTATAACCTTTAATAGTGTGCACAAGCTTCCTTGAGTATAACACTTGTGGATTATATATCCAATCACCACCATAATGAAAGATCAGATGCAATAAGACCATTGCATATAAGCTGCAGAATAAGAAAGGCAAAAAATTAACAAAAGTAACATTACAACCTATATAATATGCTCACAAAGTGGACCATACAATAAAGACATAAGAACTACATAAAGTTAAGACAAAGATACATAAAAAATAAAAAAAATAGTGGGCTGCCACACATGAAGACACAACTATAATAAACAAAAGGATGATGGGGGACGAAGTCTATAAACAAAAAATAAAATAAAATAATGACCTACTTATCCCTTAACTCAACGCATGTGTATAAGAAATAGGGGACCAAACACCTAAAAATCAGAGCAAAAAAAATAGATCCAACACAAAGGGGACCCTTTTTTTGTCAAAGACCATATATATAGGACCACCAAAATTGAAACCCTAAATCGAAACAAAAACAAAATACCAGATAGGGATCATTCCAATACAAAATACTAACCCTAAACCATCAGTAATAAAGACCAAAATAAGGAAAATAAATTTATGGTTAAATCGAGTATGAACATACCACATGCAAACAAAAATAACAAAAATCAGACACACCTCCTAACTAAAAAAAATACATATCTAAATGAATCATTCAAAACCCTAGTCAAAGAAACAAAAAATTGAAACAATTGAGACGATCTGCTTCCGTCCATACCAAAAACAAAGCAAAGGAATGACAATTTACTAATTTTAACATTAAAATTAGTACCTTCGTATGCATCCACGATGAAGATGATTTTACAGTGAAGAGAGTAGGTTAGAGCTTTTACGGTGAAGTGAAGAGAGTAGGTGAGAGATTTTGCAGTGAAGAGAGTAGACGATTTGGAATATTTTAATGAGACTAATTAACGGGTATTAAAGGTAGGGCGGGTTATTATAAGGGTGGGCTGGTTTCTAATAGAGACAGGTCAAAAATGCCTAGTTGGCAAGTTATTTTGGGGGTCCCAGTTGCCATGTAGGAAATCCGTTAGGTTTAGGTACAAATTTATATACCTCGGTAGGTATTATTTTGGACGGAAAGTATAATGGGGTATTAACGTGACTAATTTTCAATAGTAGGGGTGCAATTTTGGCCTTTTTTCCAAAAAAAAAAAAATCGAAGTGCAAAGAGGACACCATCTGCCCTTAGGTTGATATACCAGAAATTGTTTCACATTACGAAGATATATGCACATTTAGTGGGCGTTTGGACATAAGAATTATAAATTTTCGGAAAAAGAATTTTTTTTAAAGTGAAAATAATATTTGAAAATTAGAGTTGTGTTTGGACATGAATATAATTTTGGGATGTTTTTAAATTTTTATGAGTAATTTAAAGTGAAAATTTTGAATAATAGCTTTTTGGAGCTTTTTAAATTTTCGAAAAATTCTGAAATTCATCTTCCAAGTGAAAATCGAAAATTTCACGGCCAAACACTGATTTCGGAAAAAAGTGAAAAAAAAAATAAAAAAAAAGGGAATCTTTTTTATGGCGAAATGGGCTCTTAGATTTATCATGTAGAGTTGTTCACTAAGTGGTATTCTTAATCATTTTCATTTTTGTTTCTTTACACCGGCGATTTAAATTATAAAGCATACATTGAAATCAAATATTTTTATAAAAGCCATATATTATAGATAGACAAGAAAGATCAGGTGTTCAAGGACAATGGGATGATAACGTGGATTAAGTAGACACGGGGATTATGCTGTTGAAAGGCCGTAAAGACATACCTTAACCGCATATGTTGTTGTGCTTATCTTGCTTGAATTGTACGAAAGATGTTCAAGGTGGAACAGAGTATAAATAAGAGTTGATCTAATGGAAGATCATCTTTTAAAAAGAGGAAAATCATGCCTTTAACTTGGACAATTACTTAGGCAATGACGCAATGTATACATCAGTTTTTTCCCCAGAATTCTAAGCATCAACATACTTTGAGGTTCTAATAATGCGATGAATCTACTTTATTATGTTTAAAGGGGTCATTTACCATTTATATTGAAAAAACTCACAGGCACACAAATCTTTGTAGGAATTTAATTGACTTTTAAGGTTAAAAAGGGCATCCAATTTTTGATGGGTATTTTGGTCTTTCAATCTTAACTTGGGACTTCATGCTTATAACATAGTACTAGTTTCTCGACACGTATAACCTATATCAATGAGTATAATTTTTTTTAAATGATCTAAATAATATTAAAACATGTGTGTGATGTGTAACTTGAAATTTGAACATAAAAATAATTAGACATCGTTTGTGACTATTTTAACAGTTATTATATTAGTTATGTTGGTACGATGAATGAGATTAATTTTGATGTTACCGGGTACAATCATGTGATATTATCATAGCTCAACTAATACTTCACTTTAGACGATGTTCTTAGTGTATATACAATTCTAACATTTCGATTAATATGTTTAGGCCAGACTATATAATTTCTAATTCACTATGTGTATGTGCATTTAACATATTATGTTGTGTGTTTTATTGAATTTTTTTGACAATAAGACACAAATTTATAAGTGCCTACAACATTAACAAAAATAGAATCAAATAAAATTCAATATTATTCCTTCAAAAATCATATTAATGATTGACTAATATTCCAAATTTAATGATGTTTTCTAAAGCAACAGAATCAATAATTGGACAACAACACTCCATTATTTCTACAAAGAATATTGTTGAGCAAAATAATGTCTTAAAAGATACGTACCAATAAGAGGTGTGTATAAAAAATATGAATCGCCAAGGAAAACTCAAAATAGTCTTATGCGCATAAATCATGCAACTATGATAAACTTTTTATGTAACAACTACACATTAGAATGCCATCTTTACATAAATTTATAAATAATCACATATTTGATGTGGATATGTTATTTCAGAATAGGTAAAAATGACATAAAATATATAATAAATGAAATAGAAGGAGCCACTTCTCAAATCTTCATTTTTAACTTTTTCTTTCTTTAATCTAGAAATAAAAATTAATATATACACATGTGATGACCCAAAAGGTCATCACTTATTTTAGAAATAAATTCTGTGTTTCGAGCATCAAAACTTTCTTTTTGCCTCACCTCGATTTGTGTGCGCAGTCCGGGCATGTATCCGGAAAGCCATTATGTAAAAATCTGTAAAACAAATGGTGACTTTTGCTTTTAAAATAAATTTAAGTTGACTTCGGTCAATATTTTGGGTAAACGAACCCAGACCCGTAATTTGACGCTCCCGGAGGGTTCGTAGGAAAATATGGGACTTGGGCGTATGCGCGGAATCGAATTCTAACGTTCCAAGCCCGAGAAATGAATTTTTTAAGAAAATTATTTTCTAGAATATATAAGAGTTTTTGGAAATGAAATATGTTTGAAATTGATGGTATTAGGCCCGTATTTTGGTTACGGAGCCCGGTACAAGTTTGTAATAATAATTAGGTCGAATCTGTAAAATTTGGTAAAGATCGGTATTGGTTTGGTATAGAACAGACTTAAAGTTGAGAAATTAGAAATTTTGGTGTTTTTGAATGAGTTCATGAATTTGGGGTTTAATTCATAGTTGTTGATGTTATTTTGATGATTTGATTGCACGAGCAAGTCCGTATGATATTTTTAGGTTAGTGTGCATGTTTGGTTTGGAGCCCCGAGGACTCGAGTGAGTTTTGGATAGGCCACGGAGTGGAATTGAACTTAGGAAGTTGCAGGTTTCAGCTGGTATGTGTTGCAGGCCCTGATCTCGCAATTGCGTGGTCAGGTGTCGCAATTGCGAGCCTATCAGGCTTGGAAATTGCGAGGGTCACTTCGCAATTGCAAAGTATGCCCTGGCCAGCCTTCCTTGTAATTGCGAAAAATTCTTCGCAAATGCGAATACCCCTGATGTCCCTAGCCGTCACAAATGCGACATCCCCTTCGCAAATGCGAGTTCGCAATTGCAAATATACGATCGCAAATGTGAAGATAGCAGGTTCCTTAAGGGTTCGCAATTGCGAACCCTGGTTGCAATTGCGACATCTACAACCTGCTAAATCATAACTTAGACGCATTTTCATCCATTTTTCAACCCTTTTCAAAGCCTAAACAACTTTGGACAATTTTTCAAGGACAAATACTCTTCCAAATCGATTGTAAGTCATTTCTAACACGTCTTCATTAATCTTTAACATCTTTTCACGTGATTTCAACTCAAAATCAAGGGGTTTCATGGGGGAAATTGAGTGTTTTGGGTAGAACTTAGGTTTTCCAAATTTAGGGGATTTGTACCTCGATTTGAGGTCCGATTTAAAAACAAATTATATATTTGGGTTCGTGGGTGAATGTATAATCGGGTTTTGGTTCGAACCTCAAGTTTTGACCATGTGGGCCTGGGGTCGATTTTTGACTTTTTGGGAAAAACCTTAGAAAACTTATTTTCATGCATTAAAATTGATTTATTTAGTATTTATTGATATAGTTAAGTAATTTGTAGCTAGATACGAGCGAATTGGTGGTGGTATCAAGAGATAAAGCGGTAGTTGAGGCTTGAATTATGTTCGTGGCATTGAGGTAAGTGTTTGGTCTAACCTTAGCTTGAGGGATTAGGAGTTGTGTCCTATTTGCTATGTGCTAGTTGTTGAGTACGACGTATAGGCATGTTGACGAGTATCTATACGTTGGTATCAAGCATGCCCGTGAGTCTTATACTATGATTATTGTGACTCTGTTTTGTATTGTTCATGCCTTATGTGATGATTTATATTGTTGAGCAAGGCTTGTGGAAGTAATATTGGTATTTGAACATTGAAGAGCATTGGCTCAAGTTGTAAAATGATTTGTGGAAGTATAATTGGCAATTGAACCTTATAGAGCATTGGCTCAAATTGTGAATTAAGTTGTGAAGTAAATGTAAAAAAGAAAAGAGGATTATGATATTGTCTCCCTTGCCGAGATGTTGTTGTTTTAGTGTTATCTCCCTTGGCGGGATGTTATTATTTCTCTTGCCGGGATATTATTGTTGTACTATTGTTCCGTTACCGGGATTTTATTATGAATTTGTTGATTCCCTGTGATGACCCGGCCAGCTGTCTCATGTGTTGCCACTCCGTTTTCCCCATTTCTGCTTCTTACTGCTTCGTATAATGGTTCTACATGTGATCGGGTTGATTGGTTAAGGTTCGGAAAGGATTTGGTAAGGTTTGAGACACTTAGTCTCTTTTAAGGAAGGTTAAGTTGGAAAAGTCAACCGGATGTTGACTTGTGTGTTAGAGGGCTCGGATGTGATTTCTGATGGGTCGGATAGTTTCGGGAGGTGATTTGGGACTTAGGAGCGCGATTGGAATGAGTTTTGGTGGTTCGGAGTAGATTTAGGCTTGACTTGGCGAAGTTGATATTTTGGCGATTTCCGGTTGGTAGGCGAGATTTTGATATAGGGGTCGGAATGGAATTCCGAGAGTTGCAGTAGCTCCGTTGTGTCATTTGGGACGTGTGTGCAAAATTTCAGGTCATTCGGAGGTGGTTTGGTTGGGTTTTTTATCAAAAGCATAATTTAGAAGATTTTGGAATTCTTAGGCTTGAATCCAATGCGAATTTGGTGTTTCGGTGTTGTTGTGAGCGTTCCGAAGGTTGGAACAAGTTTGAATGAGGTTATGAGATATGTTGGCATGTTTGGTTGAGGTCCCGAGGGCCTCGGGTGAGTTTCGGGTGGTCAATCGGACCATTTCATGAAGTTTGGAATTGTAGTAATCAGCTACTCAGTGTTGCAGACAATTGGCCTTTGCGTTCGCGAGAGGGGAGCCACGATCGCGAATGGTTAGCTGGAGAAGGCGGAGATTTTGGCCTTCGCTTTTGCGAGGAAGGCTCCGCATTCGCGAAGGGCTGGGAAGTGATTGATCGTGTTCGCGAGGTAAGCTCCGCGTTCGCATAGAGGAAATTGGCCAGCTGGGTTTGAGGTGTTTTGTTCATCGCGTTCGCGGGTGAGGGAGCGCGTTCACAAAGTCAGGTTAAGGAACTATCGCGTTCGCGAGTGGCATGACGCGATCGCAAAAGAGAAATTTTGGTCAAAGGTGATTTGTGCTTCGCGAACACGAGGCTTTGACCGCGCTCGCGAAGAAGGATTTCAGGCCTGAGCAGAATTTTTAAATACTGGTCTTGTCCGCGATTTTGGAGTTTATTTCTTCCGTTGTTGATCAATTTAGGAGTTTTTTGAAGGGGGATTGAAGAGGGATTCAAGGGGAATCACTTGGAGGTAAGATTCTTGGACTTAAAACTCGATTCTAATGTGAATTCCACCTAAATAATCATGGAAATTAAGTTAACAATTGAAGAACTGGGACTTGAAATTGGAGACCTAGAATTTGGGATTTGAGGGGTCGTTTGTGGTTGAATTTTGATGCTTCTGGTATGAATGAACTCGGGGAGTGATAAAGAATCCATTTATGTGATTTTTACTGGAATCCGAGACGTGGGCCCGGGGTCGGGTTTTGGTAATTTCGGGATTTGTGTTGTAAATTGATTATTTTTGCTTGGGCTTCGTTCCCTTAGAATCTTTTGATGTCGTGATTCTAATTTTGGATAGATTCAATGTGAGTGGAGGCCAATTAGAGAGGCAAAGGCATCGCGAGCTAGATATTTGACCGGTTTGAGGTGAGTAATGATTGTAAATGATGTTCTGAGGATATGAAACCCCGGATTGCACATCGTTGTGCTATATTGAGGTGACGCACACGTTTGATGATGAGCGTGGGGTCATGCACTATTGAGGATTGTGACTTAGTCCGTCCCGAATGATTATTTTATCACGTATTTGACTGAAATCTATTTGCTATCGTCATTATTTGGGCCGAATGCCAACTATTTGAACCCTTAGGGCCGAATTTTTTGATATTTCCTCACTGTTTTGACTTTGTACTTGAACTCAGTCATGTTATACTTCACTGTTTTCGTACTCAGCCATGTCTACTCTGTTTTAACACTTATATGATTCTTTTAAATGATATTTTGGGCTGAGAATGATGTTTTACTATTGCCCGAGTGGCTTGTGAGGATTTTGACTGAGTAAGGTCGAGGGCCTATATTGTGAGGAAACATTTGATATTGATTATGAAGCCGAGGGCCTAAGATATGTACGCCGCGAGGTGGCTTGCTGATATGAGGCTGAGGGCCTAGTGATGATGCCACGAGATGGCTTGATATTACGCTTGGACCGTAAGGGGCCCCTCTAGGAGTCTGCACACTCCCAGTGAGCGCGAGTACTCATTGTGATGTGAGATACAGCCCGAGGGGCTGGTATTGTTTTGAGATATTTCCCGAGGGGTGGATTTGTTGATATTGTGCCCAAGGGGCGAACCTTTATGTGTTTAACTTCCTTAATTGCCTGTCATTTACCTTCTTAATTGTTGAAAAAGGATTTTCATGAAGCGTAATTTGAACTAAAATGACTTTCACATATCTTTTACCGATTTACTGTTTTTACTGGTTTTACTACCTCGTTATAGCCTGTAATGTGCCTTACGTGATTTCCTGCTTTCCGTCTTTATTTATAATTATTATTCACTGAGTTGGAGTACTCACTTTACTCCCTGCACCTTGTGTGCAAATTCAGGGACATCTAGTCCCGCTCCCGAGTGCTGATCTTCCCAACTCAGGTGGATCCGAGGAGTCTCTACGTAGCTGTCGGCATTCGCAGCCCGGAGCTTCTCCCTATCTTATTTCTCCATGTTTTTAGTTATTGTATTAAACTCTGTAGTTTTCTCTGAGTATTCTGGATTGTTTAGATGCTCATGACTAGGGACACCCCATTATCGGGCTATGTTGGGTTGTATTCCGCAAATTATGCTATTAACTACTTTAACCTTGGTTTATTTTATCATGCTTTAGACTGTTTCTTATTGTTTAACTGTTAAGTACTGAAATGGGAAGTGTCGGCTGGCCTTGTCTTCAGGAGAGGCGCCATCATGACTGGGTATGGGTTTAGGGTTGTGACATTCTCTTGCCCTTATTGCTTTGTGATTGTTGTTTGGGTGAGAAAGAGTGTTAAAGTACGATGGGTGATGCCGTGCCGCACGATGTATAATTACGTGCCATGATATGAGTGTTAATGCACGAAGGATCATTCCTTGCCATGATTATGTGAGGTAAAAGCACGAAGGGTGATGCCGTGACGATTTTATTGATTTTATGGTGAGGACGAGAGTAAAAGCACGAAGGGTGATGCCGTGCACTTGTCTTTGATTTTCTTGATTTCTATTGATAATCGAGTTACAGTGTTCTTTACATTTAACTGTTGGTTTCTGTTGCTATATGTTGTCCCCCGCAGCATGATTTCCCCTTCCTATCTTTAATTGTAAAGTTTTGTTTTTATTTTATTTTTTGCTGCATATGATTTAACTGCACAGGTTTATTTGATAGTCTTGTCCTAGCCTCATCACTACTTCGCCGAGGTTAGGTTAGGCACTTACCAGCACATGGGGTCGGTTGTGCTGATACTACACTCTGCAGTGTCTGCAGATCCCGGTACTGGAGCATACAGACTGTAGCTTTGGGTTGCTGCCTTCAGTCTATTCGGAGATCCGAGGTAGTCTTGCATGCATCCGCAGGCCTTGGCGTCTCCTCCTATCCTTTTATTCTGTTTTTTTTATGTATTTCAGCGACAGTGTTGTAATAAATCTTTTGGACCTTTATTTGTAGTATTCCTAGACAGTCTCTGGAATTGTAACACCAATTCTGGGTAGTTTATGTATGGATTGTTATTGACATCTTTATTAAAATATTACATTTCAGTCTTCCGCTAATTAAATTTAGATGTTTATATAATGTTGGTTCTTAATTGTTAAAGGATTAAAAATGGAAAAAAGGTAAATAATTCAAATGGTTGCCTTGCCTAGCTTTCACTAGTAGGAACCATCACGACTCTCGAGGGTGGGAAATCTGGGTCGTGACAAGTTGGTATCAGAGCTCTAGGTTACATAGGTCTCACAATTCACGGACAAGCTTAGTAGAGTCTGAGGGATCAATACGGAAACGTCTGTATTTATCCCCAGAGGCTACAGAGTTAGGAAAAACTTCACATCTATTCTTTCTTGTCGTAAGGTTTAGTTTCTCAATGCTAATTGAATTTCTACTTTGTTCTTTTGTAGATGGCGAGAACATGCGCTTCCTCATCCACTGATCAGCAGCCCGAGCCCCCAGCAGCAGCTCCCACGAGGGGCAGAGGGCGAGGCCGAGGCAGGGGCAGAGCTCAGCCCAGAGTAGCAGCACCAGCGGTGGAGCCTCAGGTTGAGTTTGATGATGAGGTTCCGGCCCAAACAGTTTTGGTGGGCCCAGCTTAGGTCCCATAGGGGTTCATTGCTACCCCAATACTCCAGGATGCTCTTGTCCATCTAGTGGACCTTATGGAGAGTGTCACCCAGGCAAGCTTGCTTCCTATAGCACCAACCATCTCTCAAGCTGGAGGAGGAGCCCAGATTCCTGCTACCTACACTCCGGAGCAGATGGCTCCCCAGTTTCAGACTCCAGCAGCTCAGCTAGTTGGAGCAGTTCACCTGGGTGTAGTAGCTCACACCAGTGATGGAGAAGCTATGTCTGCTGATGCCTTGTGGAGATTGGACAGGTTTACCAAGCTCTTCACTACCACTTTCAGCAGTGCATCTTCTGAGGATTCCCAGGATTATTTAGACAACTGTTATGAGGTTCTCAGGAACATGGGGATAGTGGAGACTAATGGGGTCGACTTTGCTACTTTTTGCTTGTCTGGATCCGCCAAGACTTGGTGGAGAGATTATTGTTTGGCTAGACCAGCCGGGTCACCAGCTTTGACTTGGTAGCAATTTTCTCAGCTATTTCTGGAGAAGTTTCTTCCTATCAATCAGAGGGAAACCTATCGGATTCAGTTTGAGCGTCTCCAGTAGGGTTTTATGAATGTTACTTAGTATGAGACCAGGTTTATTGATTTGGCCCGTCATACTCTTCTTATACTTCCCACTGAGAGGGAGAGAGTGAGGAGGTTCATTGAGGGACTCATTCAGCCTATTTGACTTTAGATGGCTAAGGAGATGGGAGCGAGATTTTCTTTCAAGATGCGGCCAATGTGGCTAGGAGGGTTGAGATGGTTCTATCACAAGGGGGTGGTCAGGGGTCTGATAAGAGGCCTCGTCATTCACGCAGATTCAGTGGTGCCTCATCAGGAGGCAGGGATTCACATGGTAGAGGCCATCCTCCTATGCCTTTTCAGTCAGCACTTCAGGTTTCTCACGGTGCTTCAGTTGGCCGTGGTTCTCACATGCAGTATTCTGATCAGCAGTCCTACAGTGCACCACCAGCTTCGATCACTGCACCGCTGCTCTAAAGTTTTTGGGGTGGTCATTCAGGTCATCAGGGTCAGCAGCCTCAGTAGCCGAGGGTTGTTATACTTGTGGTGATATGGGGCATATTGCTAGATTTTTCCCTCGAGCATCGAGCAACTCTCAGCATCAGGGTTCCTGTGCCATAGTTTAGGCACCGAGTGTTCCACAGACCGCTCAACCAGCTAGAGGTGGAGGTAGAGGTGCTAGAGGTGGAGGTAGAGGTATTAGAGGTAGAGGTATTAGAGGTAGAGGTCAAGCTTCTAGAGGTGGAGATAGAGGTATTAGAGGTAGAGGTCAAGCTGCTAGAGGTAGAGGCCAGCTAGCAGCAGGCCATCCCA